>NC_054707.1:22020652-22103152 GCF_016097555.1 Gigantopelta aegis
CAGTACGGAACCCATCTCCACCTCCAGAGTTGGAGCAAAAGGGCCAGAATATCTTTGATGACAGCATTGACAACACAGCATTCAGCAAGCATTGGCTTTTCACCACTCTGATGAAGCTGATCCAGGTAAAGTGATATGTTTCCTTTAGAATTCTAGTCGTTCAGATGGTTACAGTGGCTGTAAAGACAAAACCAAATTTAACAAATTGCTACATTAACATCTTAAGACTGACCATCTTTTTGGCCTAAAAAGTTTTCAAATCCCGCTCCTTTTGTTCACCCCTTACAAGAGACCCCAAGCCAGACATGATAGTACCATTATGAAGGGAGATTGTGTAATTACAGGCTTCTGAAAATTACAAGAGTTTCGTTTGCACGTTACTCGCATAAATATAGTTTGTGTAACCCATTTTTCAGTCAATGTTACTCGCATAAATATAGTTTGTGTAACCCATTTTTCAGTCACGCATTGAATTTATGATATCATTTACATGTTCATGATGGGTTATGTAAAAAAGAAATGGGCTACCTGAATTTGTTTGTGCAAACACACAAATAGTTTACGCCAATTTTCCGTTCTCAGAGGCCTGAATTAAATGTGGCTTAGCGGGTAAGTGCTTACCTCATCAACAGAACTACCCCAAAACCCCAAACTCACAGTCCTTGGTCCTCAGACACACAAACTGTTGAATGTTCCTGCAGCTCAGTAGAATGTGTGGCCACCATGAGAATCAATGCAGACTTTACAACACATTTGTAGATACATATAATATTTATTTATGTGTCTGTTTCATTTTTATTTTTTAATTTTTTTTTTTAAACACAAAACCCCGCCACAAACATTTAATACAGAGACAGACATTTTTAGTTTTTGGACATTACAAACATGAATAATGATGAGATGAATGGTGAAATGCAATATTTCCATTTGGGTATGGGACTACGTGACGCTCCACGTTTGCTGTCATATGTCGGTATTACCCAAGCCCGGGTACACAGAACTTGTAGTGCATACAGGGTAATCATCCCCCATGTGTGGTCATACACTTGGGAGACACACCCATAATTCACACACCGTGAAGTGGGTGAAACTCAGTGTGTGTGTGGCCTTACACCTACCATTGAGCCTAGCGGTGCACTCACTCTGGGTTTGAGCTGGTACTCGCATGAAAAGTCCCCCATTGCCTCAGGTGGGTTTATGAACCCAGTACCTATCCGCCTTAAGTCCAATGGCATAACCACTACACCACTCAGGCCGATTTCCTTTTTTTATTTATAATTAGTTTTTACTGGTGTTCCTAAAGTATTAAGGAGTTGTTGTGACTGGTATTTGTAATTGATTGCAGGAAGTGGACAAAGAAACCGAAAACAAGGAAGAAACTGAGTTCGGGGTCGATATTGATGATGAACTCCAAAATGAGCTTTGTCGACTTTGGGACATGGCAATGAATCCTGTAAGTTACTAAAAGTTAATTAAATTATATTTGTCATAGAAGATTTAATTAATTAGAATTAGATATATTAAAGGTACTCAGTATTGAGTAGCGCTGATCAATTGTCTACATACCCAGTGATCTCGCTGAGTGAAAATTAAAGGAGGGCGACCGCGCGGCACCACACCCTTCAAAAACCCCCAAACAAATGAAAAGCAAAAAAAAAAGGGGGCGGGGGAAAGCTTGGTTACCATATATTGTTGCGTGTTGGTCGACTTTGTGGAAAGACATCTCTTTTTTTTGTCTCTCAGTATCTGGTACAAAGAAGTTGATATGAAATACAAGCCGACTCATGTTTTAATTGAACCGAAGATGTTGTCAGTCTGCCATTCACATGCAGTTCTGGTTTTGCTGAACCGATCAAAGTTTTAATATTATTTTAATAAAGATTTCAAGATATATGAAAACCAATAAAGATGTTTGTAAAGTGATCCCATAATGTGGGATAAAAAAAAGTTTCTGTTCATTTTATTTCCTTCTTCATCGAATGAATCGATCACTTTGATATCGCCAGCTGATAAAAGTATTTTTGTTTTTATAAAGGTGATGTATATATTAGTTGGCACCCAAGATAAATGATTTTAATGATAAACACTACCACTTCTGTTGTTTTTATAAGAGGTGATATTCCCCAAAAAATGAAAAGTTAATAATATTTTATAAAGAATTGCTGAATAAACAGAATGACTGAAAGTAAAAATTATCAGTTAAATCAATTAAATCTGCAATTGAGGACAAAATATCACATGATAATTATTTCTGCTCATGTGACATATTTGGCACCAAATAAGTGTTTTTGTCAGTTGGAGATTGCCGAATCCATAAAAAAATAAAATGTTTTCATTGCTCAAATAAAATATAACTTTTATTGTATGTATCAAACATACAAATGGATACAGGTATGGGATAAAATAAAGGCTGTTAAAATACTGTAAAATTAAGTTATGGTAACGGTCGTAAGCTACTGAAGTTTTTCGTCAGTTGCTTTTTCGTTTACACAACGTGGCTTGTTTCCTTTGATGTCCAGTTTGCTGACTAATTTAAAAAAAAAAAATTGTGGAAAAACTGTTTGCATTTGGAAATAGCTGAGAAAGGTGTGTAAAATATAGTAGGGTACAGAAAAATTAAGAGGGGCGAAAAAAAATAAAGGAGGGCGGCAGAACATGAAAGGAGGGTGATGAAATGCAATAGCTGGGTAGGCCGCCACCCCGCTTAAATTGAGCAGCAAGAACACTGATACCATAACTGTTGACTGTGAGGTCTACAGTCTGGTAGGTACTGGGTTTGGATCCCAGTCGAGCCATGGGATTTTTTAATCCAGATACTGACTCCAAACCCTGAGTGAGTTTTCTGCAAGGCTCAATGGGTAGGTGTAAACCACTTGCACCGACCAGTGATCCATAACTGGTTCAACAAAGGCCATGGTTTGTGCTATCCTGCCTGTGGGAAGCGCAAATAAAAGATCCCTTGCTGCTAATCGGAAAGAGTAGCCCATGAAGTAGCGACAGCGGGTTTCCTCTCAAAATCTGTGTGGTCTGTAACCATATGTTTGACGCCATATAACTGTAAATAAAATGTGTTGAGTGTGTCGTTAAATAAAACATTTCTTTTCTTTTTTTCTGATGACTGTGAAGCATTCCTCATTTCACATGTTTCCAAACATAATATTGAATGGCCAAGAAGTTCCAGGTTGAGACATATTTTTCCACTCAGTTTTATAGCAGCATCAAAATGGCATTGCAACTCAATTTGACAGTTAGCTTTTGTGGCATGATTGCCAACTGCTGCCATTAGTTTCGAGGGCTGTGAATGCCCAGTTAACTGTAGGTAAGATCCGTTGCTGCTTTTTTGAAGGTCTGGCCTATATGGCAACAACAGCTTTCTTCTCAGCTAACCAAATGATTTGCAGGTTTTCTGCCAGAAAATAATTGAGGGTACATAGTAATTGATTTTTTTTTAAACAGTCCATAAGTGCCCCTACTAGGTGATTATGGGTTTGAAATGCATTTAAATTGGAAACTGCATTTCATGTGCTTTGACAGATTTTAAACATCAGTTCTCATTAAAAATTGTAAAACTATATCCATTAATTTCCAAGATAACTATGTTAGACACCAAGTAACTGTATTTTGATCAGCAACTAGTATTTAATGTTTTAGAATTGTGTAGTGATCCCAAATTTGTGAAGCGAATCGTGACGTGATACCCAGTAAAATGTTTCCTAATAATTTTAAATGTGCTGATGTGTTGTTACCTTCCTTTCCTTACTCCCTCCTTGATACCTGAAATTGTTATTATTTTTATGAATTGGTCAAATGTTTTCTGTTTTTTTATGATTACAACTAGTACTGGCATAGGTAATTTTAAGTCGGCAATGTTGAGAACTTATTTAATATACATCTCTTTCAGGATGTTGCTAAATTTCTGCAAGAATTTAGAGCAGTGGAAATATTGTCTGGGGTCATTGGAAAGTCGAAGGCTCCAAGAGTCACAGTAAGTTTGTTTTAGTCCAGAATGTGGATCTCATAGAATATTCAAGGGGCAAGATGTGTCTCGGTGTGTGGTGATTACTGGATCAGTCTGTTCTTGCCCAAATTAGTGCCCCATGAATGATACACCACAGGCCATGGTATGTGCTCAGGCCTCGAAATAGTGGCCTGTGACAAATAAGAAAGCATTCCAAAAACCTCCTGACAGATGGAATAGAGATTTACCTGCTACCCACCTCACCAAAATTGCAGGTCTTTCAGGCCTCTGAAAATTGTCAAGAACGGCCATTTCGTTCGCACGTTGCTTGCACAAATCTATTTTAGCATGACCTATTTTCTGTTTGCGCAAAATTGTGAGCACCATTGACATGGATATAATGGGTTACGTGAAAAGGAAATGAGTTACATGGATTTATTTCTGTGTAACCGATAAATGGGTCAATCAGATTTTCAATTCTCAAAGGTCTGTCTGTTTTTTAAAAAGACAAATGCATACACGATTATCACATCTTCTATTTAGCTTGTGATTCGGTTTTATTTTAATTTCATAATGCCTTAAAATACATCTCTGTCAGAGGTAATAATGTTTTACACACCATCCCAAATCCTTCCTAAATCTCATGATGTCCTATTTTCAGCAGTTTATTATTTTTCTTAGCACAGCATATTTTCTTTGGCATGCTATTTTAAAAAAATAACATTAGACCCTAGTTTACTTTCTAAATCGAGCCCTGATGTTCACCTGTCTGTGGGTAAGCATATATTATACCCAGCTGCTGACTGGTAGATCAAAGTCCAATAACTGAATGTTTGTTAAATACATGTATGCCTTTTCTTTTTTTACAACTTTTTAAACTGTCCACTAGTGCACTATAATACTAAGAGGGAGAGGGATTTAGCTCAATCAGTTGAGTGCTCCCTTGAGATGCTTGCGTCACAGGATCGAACCACCTTGGTAGGTTTTTTCTTGTTCCCATCAGTGCACCACAGCTGGTCAAACTGGTGTGCTTTACTGTCTGTGGGAAAGTGCATATAACAGATCTCTTGCTGCATAAGGGAACATGTAGCAGGTTTTCCTCTGATGTCTAATTAATCAATGTGCTCCAGTGGTCTTGTTAAATAAAACAGACTTTTTTAATATAATATTAAGGCTACTAATTATATAATGCAATGCTTTTAATACATCAATGATTTTCTCAAAATAACATCTCTACATCAGGGCTCGAACGTAAGAATTTGTCTCCTACAGCAATTTTTAAAAGAACTGCAATGGGTGAAACAGTCCACCGACGGCAATTTCGAACCAGCCTTTGGCAGTTTTTTTTAAACTGACATTTGCAAATAAACCTAATAGACCAAATTTATATGTCAACGATGGCAATTGCCATCGGTGCCGCCATTAAGCTCGAGCCCTGCTACATGAACTCAGAGTTTAATCATTCATAATCTTATTTTCATTCATTCATTCATTCATTCAGTCATTCATCTCACTTACCCATCCATCGATATGTTCATTAATGTGTATGCCCAATGTTTTATAGGAAATCTGTGTTGGTATTCTCGGAAACATGGCATGTGATGACGACATCTGCATAACAATGTCTGAAAACAAAAAACTGATGTGAGTACTATAACAGCTTGATAGATTGATTCCTATGTGTAAGTACCTAACATGTACCCTTATGGTCATCATTAATTTACTTTTAGAGGTAGTATACTTGTGGAAAAGAGAAATATGTTTTACATCAGTTTCTTCATAGCTATGTTCATCTAAGATCAAAATAATTATATTCTGTCAAATTTTGTGGACACATTATTAGAAATTATTTTGGCAACAGGCATCAAAATCCCATCTGTATTATTTTCGTTATTAAAGCCCTTCTCTCCCACATTATACAAGGGATGTAGCTCAGTGGTATACACCTGAGGTGCAGAGGGTCACAGGATCAATTGCTTTCAATGGACTGGCATTCCCTGTCCCAAACAGTGCTCCATACCTAGTACACCAGTGGCTGTGGCATGGATTGTTCTGTCTGACGGAAAGCATGTTAACATGCATTGCTGCTAATCTGTAGGAAGGAAAGAAATGTTTTATTTAACAACACACTCAACACATTTTATTTATGGTTATATGGCGTTGGACATATGGCTGAGGACCACACAGATATTGAGAGAAGAAACCCGCTGTCGCCACGTCATGGGCTACTGTTTGTTTTGATTAGCAGCAAGGGATCTTTTATATGCACCATCCTACAGACAGGATAGCACATACCACAGCCTTTGATATACAAGTCATGGTGCACTGGCTGAAGCGAGAAACCAAAAAATCATCACTTAAAATGTGCTGAGGTGTCATTCACTGCAATAATACTCCAAATGTTTACGGTTTTATTTTTGTTTAATCACAGTTATTATCAAGAATGGACCAGCCTCAGTGGCGTCGTGGCAGGCCATCGGTCTACAGGCTGGTAGGTACTGGGTTCGGATCCCAGTCGAGGCATGGGATTTTTAATCCAGATACCGACTCCAAACCCTGAGTGAGTGCTCCGCAAGGCTCAATGAGTAGGTGTAAACCACTTGCACCGACCAGTGATCCATAACTGGTTCAAAAAAGGCTATGGTTTGTGCTATCCTGCCTGTGGGAAGCACAAATAAAAGATCCCTTGCTGCTAATCGGAAGAGTAGCCCATGTAGTGGCGACAGCGGGTTTCCTCTCAAAATCTGTGTGGTCCTTAACCATATGACTGACGCCATATAACCGTAAATAAAATGTGTTGAGTGCGTCGTTAATTAAAACATTTTTTTTTTTTATCAAGAATGGAGTACCATACTCTACAAAAAGTGGTAACCTGAGCAGATGTATTTGATACCTGCTATAAAAAAATTAGCCAAAAAACAGGGGTTTTTTGGGGGTGGGGTGGGGGGGGGGGGAGGGTTCCTTTTGTATTTGGAATAAGTTTGCTGCAAGTGAAGTCAGTTTTTTAAATCTGACCGTAGGGTCAGGTCAAGATCGTTTGGAACAGTATCAAGCCACTGGATACAACATTGTTATTCTGTAATTATGTTAAAAACTTAACAAGACATAGAGTTGTGGAATGTGGTAAGAAGAACCCAATGTAAGTTGAGATGATGCTCCCTATTCATGTGCATGGGGTTTTTTTAAATGCCGAAACAGTGAACCCCTAAGTTATGTAAACTTTGTCATTGTAGTTAAATATTAAAGTGATAATTGCATGCTTGTAACATTGATCAAATGAACATTACTGGTCATTCAGAAAGTGTGGATAATGTGGTCAACACTGCTGAATATACATAAAAATAATCCAAATCCGTTCTACCTGAAACTGTATTGTGGTACTGATGTAATTGATAAAGACATTCTAATGGGCCTGGTATAACAGGTTTTGTAATTGTATGGACATATAAGAAGTGTCAACATACGTAGCCAGTGTGTTTGTTTATGTACTAATGTTATGTTTATGGACTAGTGATGGGACAATACACACAGAAAGGAAAGAAATGTTTAATGACATTGTTTATTTAGTGGTTTTTAAATATCTTAAGATGTTGTTTATTTAGTCAGGGCTGTTGCTTCTGAGCAAACCAAGGTCCTTTTAGTGCAGTAAAGTTAATAACAGCTGGTAAAGAGTTGTACATATTCAGAAATGCATTTCAAGTTATTTTACACTAATTACAGCTTAACATTCAGTTGATTTTGAAGGGAAATAAACCGGACACCCTCGGGACCAAGTAAAATGTCCAGTTTTAAGAGGTGTCCGGTTTAGAGAAGTTTTCTTCTGCACATATATTTAAAAAAGGGACTTAAAAAAACGTCCGGTTTTGGGGGAATTCCGGTTTACAGAGGGTCTGGTTTTGGGGGAATTCCGGTTTACAGAGGGTCTGGTTTTGAGAGGTTTCGCTGTACTTATATTGGGCACACCCTATATCTCCTTGGCTTTGGTTGCAATCTTAAGGCCTGCTAGTTGTCTTTAAAGATGTTAACATGCAGGAAATACGACTCCTGTCTAGTGTTGGTGAAGGAGCCCACCACTGTTCCACGTACGCTACACGTGTATCCGTACTCTTTACAAAGGGTATTTTCCTCTGATACGGGGTTTCTAGATTATGGTAGCCACACTCCCGTATTCACTGTTGGGCTAGTAAATAACTACAACTGCCATGCCCGACGGCTGGTGATTTTTTTTGGGGGGTGTAAAATGTTGCAGTTACGTCTATTTTGTAAATATGAATATACCGACCCCACTTCGACCCTTAATGGTAGTGTTTTTAAGCTTTATCTCCCTCTTTAGGTGACATATCTCATTATTACTATTATTTAGTAAAATTGTATTAACTTAAAGTAAAGTAGGGCTAGTGAATTTGTAATCTTAGCTAGTACTTTTTTTAAATTACTGATCCCATGGCTAGTGGATTTTAAATTTGTTTGTAGAAGCCCTGTCTGATATAAAAACCAATAAGATCATACCCATTACAGAAGACCATGTTTGGTTAACACCCTCTGTAATTAATTAAGCTATTTGTTTATTGGCAGGCAGCTGTTTAAACAATTTCATAAGTCATAAAATAGTCAAGTAAATATTGCATTTATAACGTAGTACATAATTACAGCTACCACAGCTGCGGCTTGGAGTATGAGTTCATGTTCATTGTTTGGCTAGCTATTAATGATAACAACAACAGGGTTTATCTCAGTGCTACACATCAAAACAGAACTTTGTATAGCAACACCTCAGCACATTATAAATTATGACTATTTGGTGTCTTAAAGGGACAGACTAGTTTATAAGCACTATGGCATATTTTTCATTATTAGAGCTGTTTTAGACAACTGAAATCAGCCATTACAATGATTTTATTGTTTAGATTATCCATTCCCCTACATCTGAAGTGTTTCTGGTCATCCTGATGTTTTTAATATTACAAAAATGTATGTTTCATGTTTTTAAAAACACATGTGCGTCTGAGAGTAAACTGTTATGGAGTAGAGTTCTAGTCTGTTTTTTAAGGGTATTTCACCTTGTCAACGTCACAGACTCTGTTTTACTCTGTTGTAACCTTATCCAGATGTGTTATAGTTTTGTAAATTAACTAATCTTAGTGTCTATTTTCACGGGATGAAACTAGGGTTTGCGCCTTTAACATGTGTAACCTTGTGTGGATATTGGCTTAGGAAAACTTATGGTTGTTGTAACTAGTGATATACCATTGAGCGATTATAATCGAAAATGTAAATTAACTAATCTTAGTGTCTATTTTCATGGGCTGAGACTAGAGTTTGCACCTTTAACATGTGTAACCTTGTGTGGATATTGGCTTAGGAAAATTGTTTGAAATTGTTGGTTATTGTAACTAGTAGTGATTTCCCTAGAAATTTGGCATGGCATGGTAGACCAAACACTTTTGGGGCATTTTCACAATTTTCGGGGCACTTGTTTTTCATTAAAACTACACAAAAATTAATTGAAATAAACATTAATGTAATTTATGTGCTTGCTTTAATAAATGAATGGCAAAAGATATAAAAGGCATATTTTATTAATTAATAATACCTTTTTGGGTGTTTTATAAAGGCAGTTATAGAATTAATTTGTGAAAAAGGCTTGTTTAATCTCAGGGCAGCATGGTGCTGATTAAAGCAAGATGGTGCTAGACTATTGAGGCATTGTGCTGCACCGTGCTAACACAAGCTAGGGAAAACACTAGTCTAGTGATATACCAATGATCGATTATAATCGAAAATGTAAATTAACTAATCTTAGTGTCTAGTTTCACGGGCTGAAACTAGAGTTTGCACCTTTAACATGTGCAACCTTGTGTGGATATTGGCTTGGGGAAACTGTTCGAAATTGTTGGTTATTGTAACTAGTGATGTACCAATGATCGATTCTAATCGAAAATGAATTGCTTGGTCTCTACTGATGTAATGATTGATTATAAAAATCCATAATTGATTTTCGCTGGAACGGTTAACTGATTATTTCTACAGTTTGAATGATGTAATTGATGTGTTGGTTATTTGAGTTTGTTTTAATGAGTACCGGGTATGTAAACAAAACAGATATTTAATAGGTATTATTAACTGTAAAATTAAGTGCATGGCCCTAATAATTAAAATCCTTCTATATAACTTAACTGATGACTGGTATGTCCAAAGCTGTGGTGTGTGCTGTGCTGTCTGTGGGAAGTGCAAATAAAATATCCCTTACTGCTAATATAGGAGGTTTCCTATATATATACATGTAATATGTATGTATATGTATGTATGTATATATGTATGAATATCTATATATTGTATGTATGTCGAGGTTGACTATTACATACATAGATATTAACGCACTGGCGCAGGGGATAATTAAATCCTTTCTGGCCTCAAAAATTGTCCCATGCCGTTGCTGGGACTCGAACCTGTGGCACCGATTCACCCGCAAATTGCAAGACTAACCACGATACGCTCTGAGCTATCGAAGCTTCCATGTATGTTTGTATGTATGTATGTATGTATGTCTGTCTGTCTGTCTGTCTGTCTGTCTGTCTGTCTGTCTGTCTGTCTGTCTGTCTGTCTGTCTGTCTGTCTGTCTGTGTGTGTGTGTTTGTGTTTGTGTGTGCGTGCGTGTAGAGAGAGAGAAAAAAAAAAATACATGAGTGGCCCTTAGATACCATTTATCTCGCAACGAGTTGTTTTTTAAAATGTATCTAACGAGCAAGTTGTGAGATAAATGGTATCGAATGGACACGAATATATTACTATATGTCTTACATATCCTCAAAAACCAGGTTTTAAGCCAATTTTAATATCTTTTTTGACTAAAAGTTATTTACAGCCATTGCACTTAATTTGTAGCTAACTTGCGCGTCACAGACACATGATTGTCAGATTAACTATACGTCACAGTGTAATCTATTTCCACCGTGTTGTTTTTCATTGGCTGGATGGCACTGGTGACCTTGGCATCACCTAGGAGCAGCCAGTTGTACATGTATGTCTTGTCATTGTTAACACATGTATGTACATGTATATTAACAACCCATGTGTTAACAAAAAGAATGCACGGTGTTCTCACCAACGGGTGTGTAAGAAATACATATACATCCTGAATAAATCCCTGTACATATTACATATTGTTAGTAGTAGTATTCTTTCAGTGGGCAGCAAACCATATGCTCAATTAAAATAAAACTATGAGTATGAAACATATTGCAGCATCAAATTCTAGATAGAATAAAATATCTTTCTTTTTTCAATATGCTGTAAATTTTTAGTTGACCTTTGTGGTCAAAAAAGTTGTTATTACGAAAGATAGTTGTCCTACAACCAAACCAACTAGATGTTGTTCTGAACAATCAGTGAAACCTTAGAGTAGAAAGCTGCCTTCTAGTGCAGCACGTGCTCTATAATCTGTTTAAACTAAACTAAAGTTTAATTTTTTCTTAAATTTGTCAAATTTGATTTTTTTTATTAAAACAAAATAAAAAAAGTTGATGGTGCTTAGCTGACAGGTGGACACAAATCGACTGGAGTAAATCAAGATGATAAACCGTGTTTGAAATTCAGATTTCCCCTGAATGGTACAATGTACATTAATCTCTTGCAGCCAGATGACCATTTTGTTGCTGGAAAGTCCAGATCCCCCAACACTTGTGGAAACAACAAGGTAAGAAATAGTAAAGTCCAGATCCCCCAACACTTGTGGAAACAACAAGGTAAGAAATAGTAAAGTCCAGATCCCCCAACACTTGTGGAAACAACAAGGTAAGAAATAGTAAAGTCCAGATCCCCCAACACTTGTGAAAACAACAAGGTAAGAAATAGTAAAATCCAGATCCCCCAACACTTGTGGAAACAACAAGGTAAGAAATAGTAAAGTCCAGATCCCCCAACACTTGTGGAAACAACAACGTAAGAAATAGTAAAGTCCAGATCCCCCAACACTTGTGGAAACAACAAGGTAAGAAATAGTGAAATTGATTACATGGTATTATTTGTTTGACTTATTTTGAATAAATTTACATTGAGGTATAATGAAGGCTACCTAATTATACAGAAAAACTTAAGTAAACCTAATTAATATTGCGACATGTTTGTTTACAAATATGCACCATACCAAATGTCACACTTTGAACTGGAAAATAATGTTTGAAAATGTGCACCGGTATATATTTGGCAATTTGAGGTTGGGCATGAACGACACAAAATGTTTACACACACATTTTTTTCCTCTGGTTCAGTGTCCTTACCCAGATTGTTTGCAAAGAGTCCATTTTATCTTAGTGTTTTTATTATGTAAAGCGGTTGTTGTTCATTCAAGAACTGATGATTGGGCTTTTAAAACTGAATTCAGGAATGAAAAACAAGTATTGCTTTCATATAAAAATTTAAACAGATGAATGCAGTTTCCTTTCTTGCTACATTTTAAGTCGTATAATGGTTAAACGGTAGAATCATGATGTTATTTGTTGTGGGAAATATAATTTTATATGTAATATTCCCAGTACTTTATTTTCTCGTATATCCCTGAAGGAGACAGCTTCAACTCCGTCCTTCTGTCTGTCCGTCTCGCGCATAGTTTTCCTGATGGGTTTTTTTGCACAATGCCTCAAAATATTGAGCTAAAATTTTGTGTATAGCTTTATCAGGTACTGTTACAAATAAAATGTGACTTTCATGGCGATTTACCCATTTTTGACCGCTATGGCCATTGAACTTAGGAGATACAAAATTTGTTTTCTGCACATTTTTTTCCGGAATGCCTCAAGATATTGAGCTGAAAAGTTGTGTATATCTTTATCATATACTGTTACAGTTCCAAGAGTGATTTTTATGGCGATATACCCATTTTTGGCACAGTTATGGCCCTTGAACTTAGGAGATACGAAAATGTGTTGGGACTGATAGGGGTCATATATGTATTGCTTTTAATATTTAGTGGTTCTCTCAGAATGCTTGTTTTCCATGGTAGCTTTTTATTTTGACAGCATATCCTCTTTATTAACATTTTGATGTTCAGTTTCACCTCCAAGTCAAGAGTTCTTGTTTCCATACATGATTTCCCTTTAATGTTTTGCCTCTACCATAATTTGACACCCAATAGCCGATGTATTTTTCGTGCTGGGGTGTCTTTAAACATTCATTCATTCATTCCATACATGATTTCCAGCCAGTGCACCACGACTGGTATATCAAAGGCAGTGGCATGTGCTATCCTGTCTGTGGGATGGTGCATATAAAAGATCCCTTGCTACTAATGGAAAAATGTAGCGGGTTTCTTCTCTAAGACTAACATTCAAAATTACCAAATGTTTGACATCCAATAGCCATTGATTAATAAATCAATATGCTCTAGTGGTGTCGTTAAACAAAACAAACTTTAACCATACATGATTAAAAGTCCGGTATTGCTGTTACTTAATGTGCTATATTTCAGACTTTTGTACACCTGTCTGTCTAACTCCACGGCACGGAACTCTTGGCTGGCGGCGATAAAACAGTCTGAGCGTCTTCACGAGAACGTGCTTTTCATTCTACACAGTTCAACGAATTGTGAGTATTACTCAGTATCTGACAGTATCTCAGTATCTCAGTACAATAGTATTTAGTGAAATCTGTCAACAAAGTCCAGCCAATACAAGTACATACTAGTACCTATGCATTTCATAGACAGAGATATGTATAACACTTAATGTGGATATATGTATGGTATTCATTAAAGTTGGGTTCTTAACTTGTTTTCATTCATTCATTCATTCATTCATTCATTCATTCATCTATCCATCCATTCATCCATTCATTCATTCATTCATTCATTCATTCATTCTAATGCATGGTCTCAAGTTAATACCCCAAAAATGTATTGAAAAGGAAAGACATATACTGGTAGGTACAGGGTTCATATCCCGGTACTGGCTCCCACCCAGAGCGAGTTTTATCGACTCAATGGGTAGGTGTAAGACCACTACACTGATTTCTCTCTCAATGATCAATAACAACTAACCACTAACCCACTGTCCTGGACAGACAGCCAAGATAGCCGAGGTGTGAGCCCAAGACAGCATGCTGGAACCTTAATTAGGTATAAGCACAGAAATAAGTTGAAAGAGGCAGAGACAGAGGGAGAGACAAAGACGGAGCAAGAGGCAGACAGAGAGAGAGAGACAAAGAGAGACAGAGAGAAAGAGACAGACAGAGAGACAGACAGAGAGAGACAGAGAGAAAGAGAGAGAAGACAGAAAGAGAGAGACAGAGAGAGAAAGAGAGAGACAGACAGAGAGAGAGAGAAAGAGCGAGAGAGAGAGAGAGAGACAGAGAGAGAGAGAGAGAAAGAGAGAGTATATTAGCTATATTCATGCCTGATGTTGCATGTTACAATTCCAATATTCTAACTTGAAATCTTTATTGTTGGGAAATAAATTATAATGGAATAACTTTTGAAATACTTAAATGGGTTTTTTGTGGGGGGTTTTAATTAAAGCTACTGTTGTATTTTTAAAAACATTTTTAACATAAGAAACAGTTCCAGTAATTGTAGTTGTACCACTACTTAGGTTGTGTTCCTATTCACAGAAGTATGCATTAAGTCTGTATAGCTGCACACTTTAAAAATCTCGGCTCTCACTGAGTGAAACGTCTTATCGTGCCATGCAACGTCACTTAGGGACGTGGTACAAGTCAGTTACCGCATAAACTTACTCGTGGTGTGCTGGTTATTTGCACACTTTTGATGTTTTAATTGATAGCAGAGAGACCCTCATGCTGTTGTAGCTCTGTAGAAACAAACTATTGAAAGTGTGTTGATAAATTGTCAGCTGATAAAGCCATATACATGTAATTGCAGTCTGTGTTAAAAACTATAATTGTAAATGTCTTAAAAGCCATGCATACCACTTGTAAGTTAATGTGATAATTTTAATTTACATGTGTACAGTTTTGATTCTTCATTACTGTTAACTTGGCAACCAGATATACCTTTGTTAAAAAGTAATAAATAAACTACTTATTTTTAGACCCATAACAGGTGTCTGACTTATGAATAGGAATATATTGTACCTTATTTAAGAAAATTTATGAATTGAAGTATTTTATAAAAAAAATAAAAAATTCTGTATATATATATATATATGAATGTAAAGTGTTTTCCCTAACATAAGACGGCAAACAGAAATGTTGAAATGAGATGGTTGTTTTCTTGTACAGTACACATAGAAAACTGTGATAAAAAAACAACAACACATGAGTTTATTAAAGCTAGCTGGGTTTGTACCATTTGTTTTATTAGTAATAAAAACAAAAACTATATATATTGACAGAATTTGAATTATAATATGCTAAGGAGAAGTGACATTACAGCTTCTATAGGCATTTTAACACACTTAATAAAACCATCATGATGGAGTTTCGTAGCCTTGGTCCCATTCTTGTGTACTATTAAACTGTTTTGTCAGCTGATAAATCTAAATAATTGCAGTCCGTGTGAACACTATCATTGTAAGTGTCTTTAAAAAACACACATAGTGTACATGGTATTCATTACATCTGTTAGACTACAAAGCTAACTGTCATATTGTATACATAGCACCCCTGCTGGTGTTAACCTGTGGAATGTCCAACACACTTTCCCCACATGTTGACAATTGTTAGTTGGACACAAAAGAAAAGATCTAACAATATGTGTTGTTAGCTGATTGGTAATTATATGTATGATGGATGAGTGGGCCCTGTACTGGTCATTGATATTGCCAGGGGCATCCATAATGATGTGGTCAAATGCCCTGAGGTGAGAATTCAGTGAAGCGGAACTCAAGGAAATGTTAACTTTGGTACTGTCGGAGACTTGTACAGTCATTTGAGTTGAACCCTGCACAGAGTTCATCTCAGGTAGTATTTTTATTACTTGGAGAAATTTCACAGACACACTCCAGTATGGTATAAATTCAGAATCATTATTGATACTTGTATGATGTTGCTACAACGTGTATCTAATAAATCATTTTGATGTGTCTTGTTAGGACTGGCAATATACTTGCATTGGTTTAGTGTTTTTCAAAGTGCAGGTTAATTGCAGAATACTTTGGAGATAGATTACTGACACAATCAAAATACATCATAAATCTGAGTGATAAAAAATAAGTCTCCATGGCGGTTTTGTGGTTAATATATGAGAAAGAAGTTTAATTTGTCATTATTACAGTCTTTTTTTATTCTTTTTTTTGTTAAAGGTGACATAGCAAATTGAACTGCTGTGGTCTTAACAATTGTCTTGATTAATTACCAGGGTTGGAAGCCTGTCTCTAATGGCCTAACCATATCTGAATTGTGGTATTTATAAACAGATGGCCTTGTAAAAGATATGAACTTGTATGTAGACATAGCCAGTGCTAGTGGTATACTAGTATGCTGTCCTGTCTGTGTGAAAGTGAATGTAAATAAAATAGGCCTTTCTGCTGTTTGGTAGGATTATGTTACATTTTATATGGTGGAAATGAACTGGGCAGGATGTAGCTCAGTGGTAGAGCACTCGCCTGAGGTACGATAAGTCATAAGATGGATCATCTTCAATAAACTTGAGGTTTTTTCCTCATTGTAACCAGTGCCTCTTGACTGGTTTATAAAACATTGAGGTATGTACTGTCCTATCTATGGGAAAGTGCATATAACATATCCTTTGCTGCTTATTTTGTTGTAGTAGCCAATGTGGTGACAGCAGGTTTCTTTTCTTACTTTCAAGAAGTCTATAACTACAAATGTAAATAGCTTTAATTTAAAATGTTATGTGTCATTGCTTTCCATTCTGTGTATGCAGAAAATATTTTTCTGTATTGCCTTATAACCAGACGCTTGTTACACAAGGTGTCCTCTGTATGTGACAAGTCTCTATATGAAAAGTACACTGTACACTATCTTGTGACTGTAATAAATTAGTGTTTATCTTGACACACAGACCTACTGACACAGTTAACCAAACATTTCTTCCATTAGTGCAAATGGGTACATATACTAACCTCTTTGCCAGTCAATCAAAGTCCCTTCTCTTATCACTTCATTGTTTATTCTTTCCATGAAATGTGCACCCAAGATAAAAACTATAAATTTAAAAACTTGTTAGGATTCAAGATAAAATCCACACCCAGTTATGGAAAGGAATGTTTGTTAAACAGGACTACTTGTAAATCTGCAGTATTTCCTGTATGTGCTAGAAAACTGTTTTCTAATGTGATAAACCTATATAATTATGTTTTCACTATGACTTCATAATATACAGTGACCTGCCTTATCTGTTGGTATAATGTTAAATCGTAATTTTGTCTGAGTTTATGACCTTCATTAGGTCGTTACTTTAATACCTTTTTTAATGATAGTACATGTTTAAATCTATTTATTGAGTAACTTCTTTTTTCATGAACTAAAAAAGAAAGAAAGAAAGAAATGTTTTATTTAACGATGCACTCAACACATTTTATTTACGGTTATATGGCGTCAGACATATGGTTAAGGATCACAAATTTTTCCATGAACTAGTCGTCATTTAAAAGTGTATTAAAACTCAGTTATATGCCTGATTTATACTGGGTTGCATGCACCCCATTACTGGCTCTCACCCTAATGAGTTACCTGTAAGACCACCATATCTACTTCTCTCTCACTAACAACTAACCATTAATGTGTTCAGTTTTAAATGCACAATAACATACATCAAAAATGAAATGAGAATATGTTTATCTCCTAATTACACAGGGTACCAGTATAATGATAACAGTACTACGAATGAATAACAAAGTATCACTGCACGGCTCGAAATAGGAAGTAAAATATGGCCTGCGGTTATTTTATAAAAGTAGCGGGCCAACAGAAATATGACCTGCTGTTATTTTTTAAAAGTAGCAGGCCAACAGAAATATGACCAACTATTATTTTTTAAAACTAGCAGGCCAACAGAAATATGGCCTGTTATTTTTTTAAAGTAGCAGGCCAACAGAAATATGACCTGCAGTTATTTTTTAAAAGTAGCAGGCCAACAGAAATATGGCCTGCTGTTATTTTTTAAAAGTAGCAGGCCAACAGAAATATGGCCTGCTGTTATTTTGTAATAGTAACAGGCCAACAGAAATATGGCCTGCTGATATTTTACCGGCCTCGGTTTTAAAAGTAGCAGGCCAACAGAAATGTGGCCTGTTATTTTCTAAAAGTAGCATGCCAACAGAAATATGGCCTGCTGATATTTTTAAAAGTAGCAGACCAATAGAAATATGGCCTGCTGATATTTTGTAATAGTAGTAGGCCAACAGAAATATGGCCTGCTGATATTTTACCAGCCTCGGTTTTAAAAGTAGAAGGCCAACAGAAATATGGCCTGCTGATATTTTGTAATAGTAGTAGGCCAACAGAAATATGGCCTGCTGATATTTTTTAAAAGTAGCAGGCCAACAGAAATATGACCTGCTGTTATTTTTTAAAAGTAGCAGACCAACAGAAATATGACCTGCTGTTATTTTTTAAAAGTAGCAGGCCAACAGAAATATGGCCTGCTGTTATTTTGTAATAGTAGCAGGCCAACAGAAATATGACCTGCTGTTATTTTGTAATAGTAGCAGGCCAACAGAAATATGACCTGCTGTTATTTTTTAAAAGTAGCAGACCAACAGAAATATGACCTGCTGTTATTTTTTAAAAGTAGCAGGCCAACAGAAATATGACCAACTATTATTTTTTAAAAGTAGCAGGCCAACAGAAATATGGCCTGCTGTAAAAAAAATTAAAGTAGCAGGCCAACAGAAATATGGCCTGTTGTTATTTTGTAAAAGTAGCAGACCAACAGAAATATGGCCTGCTAAGAAAAACAAATGTCCTGCTACAGATGAGACAATGCGAGGTGAGCAGAATGTGTGACAGTGTGTGGAAAATCAGGACCTCTGAGATATATCGTAGTGCATTATAGAATGAAAATATGACAGATTTATGACATATATAGTAGATAGATAATAAAAAAATACATCTCTCTCTCCCTTGAAAAATTACCTGTGATTTTTTGGTAGTTTTAGCAGGTGAATTTCTGGCAATTTCTTGTTCCAGCCAGTACACTACAACTGGTATATCAAAGGCTGTGGTATGTACTATCCTGTCTGTGGGATCGTGCATATAAAAGATCCCTTGCTGCTAATTGAAAAAGAGTAGCCCATGAAGTGGTGACAGCAGGTTTCCTCTCTTAGTATCTGTGTGGTCCTTAACCATATGTTTGACGCCATATAACCGTAAATAAAATGTGTTGAGTGTGTCATTAAATAAAACATTTCTTTCTTTCTTTCTTTTCTATTTCACCAGCTACATGTAGGTCTAAAAAAATTGACTGCTTTTCTCCTTTTCCAGGCTGCTATTTTGAGCTCTGCAGCGTATTTACAAAGGAATGATAATGGGAATTATAAACTTCATCAATGCGTCATAACCTAAGGTTATCTTAGTGCTTAGAACGCTTCGTGGAACGGGGTCCAGGTCCATAATTTATGGCAACTTGCTACCTGGGTTACCAGGCACTAGGCTTATTTTGATGCCTGATTCATCCAGGAAGTATGCCCTGTTTATTCTTGGTGTTTCTATACCCAGCGAACATTTATTAAACAGCTCGTGAAAAATCTATTAAAAAAATCCCTGCCTATTAAAGTCGCATACCCTTTTTTGAACCTGTTTACTTTGGTTAATCTACAAACCTGCAACATATCTAAATAAAGTTACAACAGAATGAAACGAGTATGTGACGTTGAAATCGGGAAATACTCTTTAAAAAACCCCCAGACTAGAGTTCGTCTCCATGACCTTATGTTCTCAGAGGTAGTTGCATATTTAGAATTATGAAAAATGCATTTCCTGGCATTACAAACACCAGGATGGTGCAGAAACACTTTGGATGTATGGAAATGGATATTTTAAATAAAATATATGTAATGTCTGAATTTAATTATAAAAAACGGCTCTTTTTTCTGCTTCCTTTATTCTTTCTTCTTTCTCTTTTTCAATAATATTTATTTTTGTGCATGCATATTTAAATTGCAAAAATATATTATTGTCGTAATATGCATGTATTATGGAGAAGGCCTAGTAAGTTGTATAACTTGTGCCTAATCCATTTGTTTTTTAAAAAGCAATAAAATATATTTCAATCAATCAATGTAAAAAATATTCTGTCGTGTTTAAAAACCTGGGTTTGTTACTTTAACGACATTCCTGAACAGTGTTTACTGAAAGAGAGAAAGCAAAATAGTGACCTTAACAATCCTCATTGAGTTGTTAAAACTAGAAGCCAGTACTGGGATTTGAACCCAGTACCTGTGTTAAGTCGGATGGCTTAGCCACTACTCCACCAAGGCTGGTCTGTATTATACAAGCAGTACGGATATCAGTATAAAATGTTACAAACTAGAGTTAGCAGTATGGTGTGTGTACATGCTGAATTCTTACCTTATCACTGTGTACATAACAGTGATTGTTCATACTTTATCACGAGGTCAAACTGCCACAACATCTGGTACAGAATCATACATATTTCATTCTGACAGGGTGGTTAATAGTCATCTGTAAACATGTCTCAAAATAGTTTTATCGTGCTAACTAGAAGAGAGTACATATTATATTGTAAACTTTACAGGGGCGGGACAGTGTAAAAAATAGTGTTACGACTCGAGGTTGTCAGACTCTCCTTTTAAATTCACCTGTGAAGAACATTTTCACAGATACAACAAATATAACTCCCAAAAAGGAAGAAAGAAGTGGTACAGTCGCCCCTGCTTTGTTTTGGCATCACTGATCTCGGTGGTCATAAGTTTTCACATTTTGTATCATATGAGCCTGCATGTGGCTACATACAATTGTTACTGCATAATACTAATGATATCATTTAAAAATTGCCTCTTGCATAGATATTATGAATACATTTTGTAGATGTTCCTTACTTTTGGCTTGGCCAGTGATTGTTAGGACACCTTACTCATTTTGTGCATGCTATGATGGGTGTGGACTATCGATCACTTGCCATATGGTCTGGTATAATTACATATACCTGTGCTATACATGGTCTTCTGTCCTGGACAGGAGATCTGGCACACATCAGAACTTGTGCCCAGGATGGACGTGCCTGAACCTTCAGTCGATATGGGCACGCTAATATGTAGAGTTTTCATTTTCCTGGTCTGTTTGATAGTATGATACACTGCATTTATTAAGAAGCTCGACTCTGGGATCAGGCATATTGTCACGTTAATAGTAGGTCTAATACATACATGGACAGTAAAATGCATTAAAATGAATAATTTCAGAATAATAAGTACTCCAAGGCATTTTTAATGAGTCGCCTAAAAATTCCCATATTGATTGTTATATGTAATGAGGGTGGGAGCTTGATGTTGTGCATAGCATGTGTATGTCAAACCATGTTAATTTAAAAAATATATTAATGTTATTATCCATTATTACATTTTTACTGGCCTCGGTGGCGTCGTGGCAGGCCATCGGTCTACAGGCTGGTAGGTACTGAGTTCGGATCCCAGTCAAGGCATGGGATTTTTAATCCAAATACCGACTCCAAACCCTGAATGAGTGCTCCGCAAGGCTCAATGGGTAGGTGTAAACCACTTACACCGACCAGTGATCCATAACTGGTTCAACAAAGGTCATGGTTTGTGCTATCCTGTCTGTGGGAAGCGCAAATAAAAGATGCCTTGCTGCTAATTGGAAGAGTAGCCCATGTAGTGGCGACAGCGGGTTTCCTCTCAAAATCTGTGTGGTCCTTAACCATATGTCTGACGCCATATAACCATAAATAAAATGTGTTGAGTGCGTCGTTAAATAAAACATTTCTTCCTTTATTACATTTTTAAACATTTTATATATTACATAATAAATGATGAATTTAATTATTCAGTTTCAAATAAAGTTGCAGTTAATAAAATTAATTAGATTTTGTGTGTGTAAAAGTTGGTCACACATTGACATCACGAAGAGCTTAATAACCATACGTTTCTGCATTACTAGATAATCTTTGTTGTTGTTGTGTACGTTAAATCATACCAGAGCAGTATTAGACCTTGTAATCCTTTCAGTGGTCAGTGGCCTGCTTGTTGACTAATCAACAGGTCTGTCTCTCGGGATAACCTGTTTCACAGCCAATCAACATGCTGGTCTAAATTCCAAGTCTGTGGGATGTTATGTCACACGTTGTCATGAGGTTATCTCAGGACAGCTAATAACTGGTGTGCAAGGGCTAACACGCCTAACACAAATCTACACTGTAATATGCACCTAATATGTTGTCACCAAATATTTAAGTATTAAGCCATACCATAGAGCACGTATTGAATGATTTTGTAAACTGATTATTTACTTTTTGATCACATAGGGATGGATGGTGGTGTAAGACATTGCCATTATTATTTTCTTCTTTTCCCCACCATAGCTTAAATAAAATTTTACTTTCTAGGTAGTGGTACTCCATATTATATATATATATATATATATATATATATATATATATATATATATATATCATTGCCTCACACCTGCAGTGTTATTAAATAAAATAATAAATAACTTAAATAATAAGAAGATACTTAGTATTATAAAGTAAATTAGAACAGTCACACTAATTTGTTTTGGTGTTAGAGATTCCAAGTAACAAGGCTATAGGAAACAAGTCCATCAACATGCATGATGTAAAGTGTTAAAGTCGTGAACAAGTTTATTTCAATATTTTCTGTATTATGTAGGATTGCAGAATAAATAAAATGGCCAGTTGCTGTCAAATTTATCCTGCTCAGGTTGCAGGATAAAGCTGATGTCTTAAGACAGGAATCGGTTATTTCCTGTATTTCTGAATCTGACTACTTGTCCCTCCCTCCATCACCCATGCCTTTATCCATCCATTTATCCACCCATCTGTCGGTCCATCCATCTGTCGGTCTGTCTGTCCATCCCTCCATCCGTCTGTTCATCCATCCATCCATCCATCCATATATCCATCCATCTATCTGTCCATACATCTGACCTTACATTTGTCAATTTTAGAATGGACCTTTTTGTTAACTTTGAAACATTACACCGGGTCAACAACAAGACAGTGTTCTGTACAAATACATGTAAGTGTGGCAACATTCACACTTCTTACACGTACAGTTTGAATCAATCTTACTAACATTGCTGTTTGAATCAATCTTACAAATATATGTTTTTTGTTCAATGAGTCTTTATATTGTTTTTGTTTTTGTGCTGGGGTGTCATTAAACATACATTCATTCATTCATTATATTTTTTAATTTGGCTGAGAACACCTGTACTTGTCTACACACTTTCAAATGCAGTTCGTTAAACATGTAACAGTACTTTTATCCTACCACTGTTTACAGGTATTACCGTAATGTACTGTAACACTTCTAGTTGAGTTATCAGTACCCTTACATGGATTGGTATTATCGAGAGATATTTGCTGATGTTAGGTAACACTAAAGTTTGTTTTGTACAGCTATATTGACACCACTAGATCACATTGGTAAAAATCATCAACTGTTTGATGTCAAACATTTGATAATTCTGACACACCTTCTTCAGAGGAAAAGTTTAAATTTGTTTTCTTTAACACCTAATAACAGCATCAGCATATTGATTTATTAATAATTGGCTATTGGATGTCAAACATTTGGTAATTCTGACATATAGTCTTAGAAAGGAAACCTGCTACATTTTTCAATTAGTAGCAAGGGATCTTTTATATGCACCATTCCACAAACAGAATAGCACATACCACAGCCTTTGATATACCAGTTGTGGTGCTGGAACAAGAAATAGCCCAATGGGCCTACCAACAGGGATTTCAAGCTTTACCACTGGGCTACGTCCCACCCCTTTCTTCAGAGGAAACATATACTATATTTTCCCAGGGGTATGGGATGGTTTTAAGACATGTTTGGTATGTTTTCATCAGAAAACATAAGGAAGGGATCTTCTATATACACTTTCCCACAGCCCATACCACAGTATTTGATATACCAGTCGAGGGGCACCAGCTGGGATGGGAAAACACAATGTTTCCACCCAGGGGGTTAGTCCTAATACTGTGACCCAAGCACCTCAGATGAAAGCTCTATACTGACTGAATTAAATCTGCCCCTGATCTTTTGTAGGACACTGTTATTATCCCAAAATTGCAAACCATGCAAATTACGTAGAAAGAAGTGTTTTATTTAACGACGCACTCAACACATTTTATTTACGGTTATATGGCGTCAGACATATGGTTCAGGACCACACAGATTTTGAGAGGAAACCCGCTGTCGCCACTACATGGGCTACTCTTCCGATTGGCAGCAAGGGATCTTTTATTTGCGCTTCCCACAGGCAGGATAGCACAAACCATGGCCTTTGTTGAACCAGTTATGGATCACTGGTCGGTGCAAGTGGTTTACACCTACCCATTGAGCCTTGTGGAGCACTCACTCAGGGTTTGGAGTCGGTATCTGGATTAAAAATCCCATGCCTCGACTGGGATCCGAACCCAGTACCTACCAGCCTGTAGACCGGTGGCCTGCCACGACGCCACCGAGGCCGGTACAAATTACGTAGAACTATATTATATGTAGTATAAGTATATATAATTTGGATTGTTTTGCTGTGAGATTTTTTTTTTCTTCTTTTGTTTTTTCTTGGGATTTTAAGGTAGTGGTTAGGATAGTGTGGGATTTGTTGGAGGGGTGGGGGGTGGGGGGGGGGTTGAGTTTTGTGTGTGTTTTTTTTAAAGTATTATTATTATTTTATTATTATTATTTTTTAAATGTTGGTACATTTAATTGTAAATAAAACCACTTATAGTTTGAAATGTCATGTTACTGTAATTTATTATTTTAAACATAAGTAGAATTTTACTAAATTTGTATCAAATTAGAAAGCAAATTTGAAAGCTAAAGTTAGTAAAGTCTGTTGTTAATAGTAATAATAGACACTCAGTCAAACATGTAAAAGTTCCGTTTTCGTAATTTTTAAACATTCATGTATATGTATTAGGAAGGAATAAAAAAAAAAAGTGTTTTTCTTACTCCCATGTTACATATCAGATAGTTTAAAATGTGCTAAGCTGTTGTCAGACATTCTTCTGGTTTATTTACTAATTCTGTCATACCCCAATAATGCTGGATTTGTTTACTTACGTACGCACACAGCCACATGGTCTACAGTACTAATATGTTGTACTGTATTATTTACGGGTATGTAGGTTTACGCACAAAATACCTGCCAACTAATCATACTAACACTGTTTACATGACGTGGCCAAGTATCGGTACCACTGTTACCATATTTGTGACACCCGGTAAGAGTTGCAGATTAAACAATGTGCTAAGGTGTTTTAGACAGACGTTGTTTTCTTTCTAGTGATGGAACAGCAAAGGGTCTGGTGAGGACACCTGCAGTCTGTAAATGGAGATGGGGGGGGGGGGGGGGGGTCATGTGTACAGAAGGTTATATACAATAAAAACTAAATGGTGGCTTCAATCCCCCCTCCCCACAAAAACCCCAATAACACAAAAAGAAGAAAAAAGAAAAAGAAAACAAAAAAGGGAAAAAAAGAACAAGGAGAAAACAGTTTTTTGCATCTGAGATGCATGATCACGCACACACACACCTGGTGCACGAGGGGAGTGATTTATCACTCGCCTGGTATTTTCAATCACGAATGACCGGAGAAAATAAGAAACCCCAGAGGTAAACTAAGAAACCCCAGAGGTAAAATAAGAAACCCCAGAGGTAAACTAAGAAACCCCAGAGGTAAACTAAGAAACCCCAGAGGTAAACTAAGAAACCCCAGAGGTAAACTAAGAAACCCCAGAGGTAAACTAAGAATTTATTATCACCAAGCTCAGTAATATAATGTTGCCCCCACTGGTCAAAACCAGCGTTCAGTATAACATGAG
Organism: Gigantopelta aegis; assembly: GCF_016097555.1. Classification (NCBI taxonomy): domain Eukaryota; kingdom Metazoa; phylum Mollusca; class Gastropoda; order Neomphalida; family Peltospiridae; genus Gigantopelta; species Gigantopelta aegis. Next base: position 22,046,588 of record NC_054707.1, read on the forward strand.
AAAACACACACTCATCTGGAAAGCTTTAGGCCAACAAATTGCTTGCCTTGACATACAATTTTAAATAAAGTGCTTGCTGAGCACCAATTTAGGCGAGCAATCCTCAGCTCACCTTGATGTTTGCTAATGACAGACTGAAATCTGTATTCTGACCTTTGTCTATGTGCATATACCGTTATTTTTGCTCACTAGACAGCACAGATCTTAACAGTAGCTATTCACTGGGTATTTATATTTATGGCTGCATGTCCTGGTGAATGCAAGGTTAATGGGAATCATGCAGCAGTTTCACATCTTGCCTTTGAACACTTAAGTTTTATAACGTGATCAAAACACACTGAACGTTTCACTTGGTTGTTGTTGTTATAATCAGGCACGGCAGGGCGGTGATGGGGGGGGGGGGACTTGAGTTACCTCATTAATTCTGAATCAAAAATATTATTGGTAGTAAATCTTAAGGCAGAGATGAATATTATTTGTAGAATGCAGGAAATTGCATTTCAGGACATCTAGTTTTAAAAATGTTACAGTGGTGTGTCCCCCTGAACCTCTCTAGAAACTTTGCTTTGTGCCCTGATCTCAGTTAGGCCCCCAATATCTACTTGCTTCCTGATAATAAGAGCATCTTGTACTCGTATAAATGGTCAGCCGTATGAAACCAGCTTCACTATCACACAGTACAGGGCACAATATTTCATGAGAACCATTGTTCTGTTCACGTGTCGGTTATGCAACTTGAAAATCATGAGAACCGCCAATTTGGTTATGTGGTGAACAATTACATTCTAAAATTAAAAGTACGATATATTAGTAATGAAGGTGAAAATCAGTTTGTTTTTGATCCACCAATGTAGCACAGAACCGTAGTTCAAGTGTTTTAGGATTAAGTAGGCCTAACTCATTTGTTATGTAACTGAACAATTGGTTACCTAAGTAAAACTAGCGTGAACTGATTTCTGGTTACCTAAGATTTTGAAATATTGTCCCCTGCAGTATATTTTAATTCCATGTCATTGTAAAGATGTATTTTCAGTCGTATATACCCCTGCGCGTGCTGTAACCTCACCGTGGTGCAGGGGTGTAACATTCTCTTTGAGACTGCCCAATACAGCACAAAATTGAAATTTTGAGTAAAAGTCAGTATCTATCTGTGATATTTGTATTTTTACACAGTCCTTCACACTGTGTTTTTATTTAACTGTTGCATTTTTATATTGATGTTGATCATCACTTTGTTTTTCCCATTAATATAGATTGACACCCTATAGCCGATGTATCTTTCGTGTTGGGGTGTCGTTAAACATTCATTCATTCAGTCGTATATACATTTATCATATAATATCTTACATTTTCAGTGCAATCAAAGTATGTGATATTTTTCAGATCACATACTTTAAGAATTTGATAACTTTGCAAATTAGATGTAAATTAGTCGAGGTCTCGGCACTAGGTTTATTGTCATTTAAGCAAACGTACTTGGGTGACATTCCATGATTGACGTATGCATTCATAGTCATCAAATAAAAACATTTCAATTGCAGTTTGACACTGAAAACTGTCCAGCGTTCAGAAAACAAAAAACGTTAGGCATAACTTTATTTTGATGTAAGGACATCCAAAATGACATCATTCGAGTTTGACGTCATTTCCATTAAAAAATACACCGCGCCACATATTCTTACGTCATTTGAATATCTAGTAATGGTGGACTGGAATTAAATTTGCGTGTACAGTTTACAAAAACATGTTATATTAAGCTTGAGCTTATATGATAAAGAGATTATTACCCTCGTGTATTTCGGTATCGACAATATCATATATTAGGAATAAAAATAATGTATAATACAATTTTTATTCCTAATATATGATATTGACGATACCGAAATACACGAGGGTAATAACCTCTATATACATTGTTCCTAATTGGCTCTTTTGGTGTAGGAAGGTGTGAACTCCATTGTAATAAACAGAATAACATTGATATTCATGTAGGCTTGTTCTCAACAAATTTTTGTTAAGGTGGTGCAAATGTTGTAGTAACCATGGTCATTGTAATGAGTTCTTACTATATACTTATCTTTATTTTTTATGACAATGTATCATGCTGACACTGGTAGGAAGAAAAAGCAATAACATCATAAATTGTGTTTCTATTTTTATCACTAAAGTGGACGAAATCCAGGTCAACTAATGGCTGCTGATGTACCATAACATGGTCACAAGAAATACAGAAAGTTACTAAAAATAGCAAACAACATAAAATAATTTATTCTTTTGTCCATAAAGAACATACAATGTCACTATACATACACAAGGTTTCTGCCAGAGGGTAATACCCAAATTTTAATTTTTTTAAGTTAACATTTTGACAAAATTAATGACTCTTATCATTACTATATGATTTTCTTAACCCTAAACTTAAAGGGACACACCCTAGTTACGGCTAGTTGTTAACCATTACGGCGTTGTTTTTCGCTATTAAACCTATTTTTTCACAAATAAAATTGCACTTTACTTACCGTTTATTATTTAGAATATACATTTCCATTCACCTGAAGTGTTTTTTGGTAATCCTGGTAATCCTGGTGTTTGTAATACCACAAAATGCATTTTTCGTATTTCTGAAAAATGGACGCACGTTTGAGAAAAAACGTTGAGCAGACAAGGCCTAATCTATTTTTAGACGGGATATTTCCATTTCAATGTCACAGACGTTGGTATACCACGTGACCATTATCATTTTGGTTCGGTTTGTTTTCTCGTGCACGGTTCGCGCAATCAAGATCCGATTTGTTGTTGTTCATTTGTGAGATTTTTCTTCACAGTTCGTGAACATTTTCAGTAACAATAAAGTTCAGACAAGTAAGTATCTCAATACAAAACGTTACAAACCCTTAAAACCAATAATTTTGCTAAGTCCTACGATATCTGGAGAGGGGATACAACCAGGACAGAACAGTTGGAACATGTCCAGGAGAGGTGAAAAGAACGCACCCCAAGTCTGAAATTTGTCGTGATGTAGGTATTGTTGTGCTTCGAGCGACATCTACCGGTGACATCAGAATACAAACTTTCAAAATTATTTCAAGCAATTGGGACATGGGGATTCCCATGATATTTATCGATATAAAACCTGCTTTTTCAGGTTTTGATAAAAACGTGATCTAAGTGTGTTACAGGTTTGTAGATTAACCAAATTATAATTTATTTTCGCAGGATGGAACTAGGGTGTGCGGCTTTAACCCAGTTTCTTTCTGGGGGAGGCCCCCCATACCCCCTGTTGACTGGTTGCATTCAATTCCATAGTGCCATACCCAAAAATTTATTTCTGGCAGAAACACTGATACATTTGCATAGTAATTACATGTAGCTATTGGCTATTTGTGTTAATGACAGGTTGGTCTTTGATATATTATTGTAATTTAGTTACCTGTATGTGACAACAATATTAGAGAGAAAAAAGAATAGAAATATTAGTTTCTAGACATCTAAGTACATGATTAAAAAATGTCTAAAATGGTTATTACCAAACTTCATCTTGATGCTTCCCACTGCAAGACATCAGGAAGTATCTTCTATGTGCTTTTTCTTTCAGACAAGATAGTACATACCAATGCATTTAATATACCAGTTATGGGACACTGGTTAGAACAGGATAAAAAGTAATGGGTGCTGAATCCTATGATTCATTATTACCTCAAGTAAGCACTTTACTAGTGAACTATATATACATTGAATTGTTTAAAAAATATATATATTATCCTACAAGAAATATGCATAGTGTTAGGGTTGGGGCCCTAAATCACTACCATACAAAGTATATATACCAGTAGCAATGTATATAGGCAGTATTTCTGCCAGATAGAAATGTTTGGTTTTGGCACTATGGAATTGAATGCAACCACAGTCAATGGGGTATGGGGGCCTCCCCCAGAAAACAAATGGGTTAAGTTTAGGGTTAGGGTTAAGAAAATCATACAGTAATGATAAAAGTCATTAATTTTGTCAAAATGTTAACTTAAAAAAAAATAAAAAAAATTGGGTATGGCGCCATACCTGTTTTACCCTCTGGCAGAAACCCTGAATGCGATAATTACAGAGACATGTCTAGTACGAAAGAGTATTTACTTAAACACTTCTAGAACATCAACTTAAAAAAAAAGAAGAAAAAAAAGAAAGTTATATAAATATCTAATTGTTGGAAGAAACCAAGTTAAGCTGTTTGCCTCTTAAAACAGTTTACATGCATATAGGGCAGTTGTAATAAGGCAATGTCATGAATGACAGGGTCATGTTTACAGTGAAGGTGCAGCCCGGTCGGTTGGTTGTTAGTTGGTTGTGTGGCTGAGTAGCAAGACGCAGTTCGTGACCTACGGTTGACTGTGGCTGCTGCTAACAATATTTCCAATAAAATGCTGTAAAGCCATTGTGCGTTGTCACATGGTAGAGTTCTGTAACCGGCTGAACCCATTGTTATGTCTGGCTTTTATGATCCATGTTAATTATGCATGCATGTCTCGTTAATTATCACCATTAATGGATTATACTGAAAGTCAGATCATCTGTGGTACTTGATAACATCATTTCTGAAACACTAAAGTCTTACAAGGAAACTGGCTTGCAAACCAGTATAATTTTAAAGGGACATATTTGAGTTTGATGCAATTTTTTAGATGTTATTGACCAACAGAGAATTTTCAACGATTGCAATTACATATCATATGTTTCTCATCATTCTACTATTTGTACTAAGTTAAATTTCATTTTATTTCCTAAAATATATTTTTTTGTACGTACTAAATTATTTGAAGACAAAATCCAGTTTGGCCTTACAAATATTAAGACGACCAGAAACACATTGAATATACAGAAATAGATATTCTAAACAAGAAAATATATTTAATATGTAACTTTAATCGTAGAAATATTGTAATTTTTGGAAACGTCTTACAATGCAGCAAACTCAGGAATGTCCCTTTAAATAAATAAATGTATATTTACATACTTTTCATTTTAATTAAAAAAAAAAAACCCATTCTTTGCTGAAACATTTAGCAGTTAGTAAAGGTGATACTGGTGAATTTGGGGTAAATTACCAAACAAGTGAAAAGATATTTTATAGACATTTTTAAAAATACACAAATGCACCATTTTGAGATGCATGTATCACCACTGTGGTACTTAACATCATACATTGATATCACACATTCAGTAGTTTAAAGCTATGAGAAAATTTTATTTAGTTTTAAAGTAAAGTAAAGTTTGTTTTATTTAATGATGCCACTAGAGCACATTGATTTTTTTTCTTATCATCGGCTATTGGATGTCAAACATATGGTCATTCTGAGACTGTTTTTTAGAGTAAACCTGCTGTCGCCACATAGGCTACTCTTTTATGACAGGCAGCAAGGGATCTTTTATTTGTGCTTCCCACAGGCAGGATAGCACAAACCATGGCCTTTGTTGAACCAGTTATGGAAGATCACTGGTCGGTGCAAGTGGTTTACACCTACCCATTGAGCCTTGCAGAGCACTCACTCAGGGTTTGGGGTCGGTATCTGGATTAAAAATCCCATGCCTTTTTATATTCAGGGGTGGGATATCGGCCCAGCGGTAAAGCACTCGCTTGATGCGCGGTCAATTTGGCATTGATCCCCATCGGTGGGCCCATTGGTCTATTTCTCATTCCAGCCAGTGCACCACAACTGGTATATCAAAGGCTGTGGTATGTGCTATCCTGTCTGGGATGGTGCATATAAAATATCCCTTGCTACTAATAGAAAATGTCAAAAAAATTCAAAATTACCAATTGTTTGACACCCAATAGTTGATGATTAATAAATCAATGTGCTCTAGTGGTGTCATTAAAAAAAAAAAAATGTTTGATTACATTCATTATAATTATATTAGTATGCACATTATATATACATGTATGTAGATACTGTCCTGTGTGGGGAGAGTATATAATATATGTAATTTTTCTGTAATTTAATCAAGTAACCTTCATGTGACAGTGTGTTTATGTATGTGACATCAAGTTTTAATGTGTACATGTGTGTGTGGTGGCAGCTGGCTTACTTCTCTCACTGGAGATAGTTTTATTTCAACTTATTTTCCTGCTTATATCCCATTAAGGTTCAAGCACGCTGTTCTGAGCACCTACCTCAGCTATCTGGGCTGTCTCCATCTTTTGGAGAAGGCCTAGTAAGTTGTGTTCTTTAAAAAGCAATAAAATATGTTTCAGTCAATCTGATCTGTCTGTCCAGGAAAGAGAATTAGTTGTTTGTGGTTAGTGAGAGAGAAGAGGGTGTAGTGGTCTTACACCTACCCACTGAGTCATTAAAACTCGCTCTGGGTGGGAGCCGGTACTGGGGTTCGAACCCTGTACCAGCCTTATGTCTTATGGCTTAACCACGACACCATTTACATGAATCTAGATATTGTCCTGATTTGAGGAGAGTATATAAAATTATATATATGTAAGATACACTTTTCTGTAACTTGATAAGTAACCTTCATGTGACAGTGTGTTTATGTATGTGACATCAAGTTTTACTGTGTACATGTGTGTGTGACAGCTGGTTTACTTCTCTCACTGGAGATCAAGATCAAATCCCAATTACAGTGTTTGACAGATGCTACAACAATCAGCTTATTAAACATTGTGCTGGGGTGTTGCTAATCAAACATTCCTGTTGGGTGTTTTAGTGTTCATGACACATACATGGAATTATTTCACCTTTACCATTGTTGTTTTTTAAATCTTTGATTACATTCCCCAGGCAAGGTCACTGAACTCTGCTTTTCGGTCATGCAAGAATGAGGGCAATATTTATTGACTCATAAATATATCCTTTCTTTCAAACATATGATTAGATTTAGGGAGTTTGTCGGTGGGGGGTGGGTGGGGTTGGGGCTGGGAATATTTATTAATTTATGAATATATCCATTCTTTCAAACACATGATTAGATTTAGAGATTTTGTCGGGGGGGGGGGGGGGGGGATGAGGGCAATATTTATTAACTCGTGAATATATCCTTTCTTTCTTTCTTTCTTCTTTCTTTCAAACATGATTAGGTTAGGGATGTTTTTAAAGTACAGATAATTATTATGCTAATTACTAACATACTAATTTAAAAATTAAGATGCTTTTGATGATAACAAAGATATGGAAAAGGTTCAATGATATTAATTTTGGACCGGGCAGTTGGAGGTGTTGTTATTAAATTGAAAAAAGTAAAAGAGAAAGAAATGTTTTATTTAACGACACACTCAACACATTTTATTTACGTTATATGGCGTCAGACATATAGTTACGGACCACACAGATATTGAGAGGAAACCCGCTGTCGCCACTTCATGTGCTACTCTTTTTGATTAGCAGCAAGGGATCTTTTATATGCGCCATCCCACAGATAGGGTAGTACATACCACGGCCTTTGATATATCAGTCGTGATACACTGGCTGGAATGAGAAATAGCCCAATGGGTCCACCGACTGGGGTTGATCCCACACTGACCACACATCGAGCGAGCGCTGTACTACTGTGCTTCAGATGCCTGTAGGTTGCACCAGGCAGAGGACAAAGATTGTAAAATCAGTGGTAGATTCTGAAGAACACATCACTCCTCCTCCCCCCCCCACCCCCCAAAAAACCCCACCACCCCACACCTAACAAATAAATACCCTTTGGCCAATTCTCGCTCCACCCAGTGCACCATGACTGGTATATCAAAGGCCGTGGTATGTGCTATCCTGTCTGTGGAATGGTGCATATAAAAGATCCCTTGCTGCTAATCGAAAAGAGTAGCCCATTAAGTGGTGCAGCGGGTTTCCTCTCTCAATATCTTTGTGGTACTTAACCAAATGTCCGACGCCATATAACCAAAAATAAAATATGTTGAGAGCATCGTTAAATAAAACATTTCTTTCTTTCCCTTTGGCCAAAGCTTTTAGTGAAGTTGAAGATCCTTTTGATTTGCCTTGAACTCTTCTGTTGCACCGTAGGATCGAACCACCTCGGTGGATCCATTCAACTGATTGAGTTTTTTCTCATTCCAACCAGTGCACCACAACTGGTCAAAGGCCGTGGTATGTGCTTTCCTGTCTGTGGGAGCGTGCATATAAAAGATCCCTTGCTGCTAATGGGAAAATGTAACGTGTTTCCTCTGATGACTATGAATCAGCATTACCATATGTTTGACATCCAATAGCCGATGAATTATTCTTTTTTGTTTTTTGAGGGGGTGGGTGGGGGGTAAGTAAATAAATAATGCTGTTAATTGTTGTAATATCTCGGTAACATGGATTATTTTTTATAACTTAGGTGGTTTTAGTGGAAACAATTATTTTAAAAGGTACGGTAACTTTATTCTAAACTGATGAAAATTATTTGCATATTTTTCTAAACAAACCATAATGCATGCCCAATGAGCCTATCTGTTGTGTAAATTGACAAATTGATTAAACATGATCTCGGTATGAAAAATGGACATTAAAAAGTTAATTATTTTAATTTACTGGTTTTGTTTTGTTTTATCAACAGTTAAAATTGGGCAAGTGAATTTTTCACCATGGCCAGTGAATTTTCAAATCCACTGGCTCTATGGCAAATGAATTTTAAAAATATTCTAGAACCCCTGATGAATAGTTAATCAGCGTGCTCTAGTGGTGTCATTAAACAACAAAAACCTTCTTTTGCACTGTAATTACTCAGCTTCTTAAATATCTCTTAGAGTCTTTGTTACTTGTTGAAGATGGACTGATTAGGTAAATTGCAGGTGTCCAGATATCCTTGTTATGGTTTTGGTAGGAATAGCTTACCGGTGTATAGCAGCAGTGGGTTTCCTGTCTCTCTTTATTGACCAAGTGTCGAACTAACTATATATTAGACAACAAATAGCCCATAGCTTAAAATGTGCTGAGGTGACGTTAGTCAAGGTCACAGTAAAATTATTTTACATGTACATTCACAGCAAGCACACACCTGTCATTGGCGCAAGTTCTTGCCAGGGCAAGCCCTTGCGTTCAAGACAGGAAAGGAGGTGGAAGAGAAGGCAAAATTCTCACTTACAACTTGCACATTTGAGAAGCATGTAAATCCGGTTAACCAAATATTAATTTCCTTTTCATCTGTCCATTCATTCATTGTTGTAGAATGTTGCGGATCCATCCATCCATCTAGAAATCCATCCATCCATCCATCCATCAATCTATATATGCCTCCATCCATCTATATATATATATACCTCCATCCATTCATCCATTCATCCATCCAACCATCCATCCATCCATCCATCCATCCATCCATCCATCCATCAATCAGTCCATCCAAGCATCCAATCATCCATCAGTCATCCAATCCATTACTGTAGAATAAAGAAAGTAACATTTTCTAGACAGTGACTGTTTCTATCTGTATTACAGGTGACTTGTTGAAGAACACATCTGAGTTTCTCAATTATGTGTCTTGTTGAAGAACACATCTGAGTTTCTCAATTACTTGTCTTACAGGTGACTTGTTGAAGAACACATCTGAGTTTCTCAATTATGTGTCTTGTTGAAGAACACATCTGAGTTTCTCAATTACTTGTCTTACAGGTGACTTGTTGAAGAACACATCTGAGTTTCTCAATTATGTGTCTTGTTGAAGAACACATATGAGTTTCTCAATTATGTGTCTTGTTGAAGAACACATCTGAATTTCTCAATTATGTGTCTTGTTGAAGAACACATCTGAGTTTCTCAATTATGTGTCTTGTTGAAGAACACATCTGAATTTCTCAATTACTTGTCTTACAGGTGACTTGTTGAAGAACACATCTGAGTTTCTCAATTATGTGTCTTGTTGAAGAACACATCTGAGTTTCTCAATTACTTGTCTTACAGGTGACTTGTTGAAGAACACATCTGAGTTTCTCAATTATGTGTCTTGTTGAAGAACACATCTGAGTTTCTCAATTACTTGTCTTACAGGTGACTTGTTGAAGAACACATCTGAGTTTCTCAATTATGTGTCTTGTTGAAGAACACATCTGAATTTCTCAATTACTTGTCTTACAGGTGACTTGTTGAAGAACACATCTGAGTTTCTCAATTATGTGTCTTGTTGAAGAACACATCTGAATTTCTCAATTACTTGTCTTACAGGTGACTTGTTGAAGAACACATCTGAGTTTCTCAATTATGTGTCTTGTTGAAGAACACATCTGAATTTCTCAATTACTTGTCTTACAGGTGACTTGTTGAAGAACACATCTGAGTTTCTCAATTATGTGTCTTGTTGAAGAACACATATGAGTTTCTCAATTATGTGTCTTGTTGAAGAACACATCTGAGTTTCTCAATTATGTGTCTTGTTGAAGAACACATCTGAGTTTCTCAATTACTTGTCTTACAGGTGACTTGTTGAAGAACACGGCTGAGTTTCTCAATTATGTATCTTTCAGGTGACTTGTTGAAGAACACAGCTGAGTTTCTCAATTATGTGTCTTTCAGGTGACTTGTTGAAGAACACAGCTGAGTTTCTCAATTATGTGTCTTTTAGGTGACTTGTTGAAGAACACAGCTGAGTTTCTGGACACGGTACTGGATGAGGATGAGGAGTTGTGTCTGTCATGGACGTCACAGGAATTTGTCGTGTCTTTACTCGAGGCTGTCAAACAAATTGGGTTTGTATTTATAGGCATTGTATAAATCTGTGAAACTAATAGATTAATATTCCAGGCCTTTTCTATAAATTGAATGGTTGATATCTGGAACTTAGTTGGATGCAGTTTGAATTAGTAAAAAAAAAACATGGTCTGTTTTAGAGTAACAGATTTTTTTAATGTTGATAATTACGGTTTTTCTTTTACAGTGTCCATTTTATGTTGAGTATTGCTAACATTTTCATTTGATGCAAGAACATTAATTTTTGCATTCAAAATATTAATCCAGTGTGCTCTAGTAGTGTTGTTAAATAAAACAAACTTTAAAATATTAATCGTAGAATTTAAAATTACATCAGGTTACATAGTTTTGACTAACCAACTTGGAATTCATCTTTTGGCAGCTCGAGATATATTAATTTGCCTTTTAAACTGTGACCTAACTGTTACAGTGGACCAGTACAGTTGTTATTACTGTCAATCCTAATTAAATAATGATTTTATTTATTTTCAGATACAGCCACAGTGATGTGCTGGAGACATTTCTTCACATTTTTCAGCTCCTTTCAACTTCAGAGAAAGGTGTCCAAGCTCTAGGTGGGATAACAGTAAATACGGTCATACCTTTCATACCTTTCGTTGGCTCGTTTGCTTGTCTGCTATACAGTGACTGAGAAGGAAGAATGATTTGATGATCATCCTAAAACTAGATTTGTTTTATAAATAGGGTATAAATAGTGCGAAGAAGCCTACAACCAACATGTATGCTTTTCTTATCAAGTAACAAAGAAGGGGTGTTTGTAAAAAAAATTCCATAGACAGGACATTGCATGGCACAATGTTTGATACACAGGTCATAAATGCTTTCAAATGGTGAAACCCAATAGTAAAGTCAAGTTTGTTTTATTTAAGGACACCACTAGAGCACATTGATTTTTTATCTTATCATCGGCTATTGGACGTAAAACATATGGTCATTCTGACACTGTTTTTGAGAGGAAACCCGCTGTCGCCACATAGACTACTCTTTTACGACAGGCAGCAAGGGATCTTTTATTTGAGCTTCCCACAGGCAGGATAGCACAAACCATGGCCAGTTGTTGAACCAGTTATGGATCACTGGTTGGTGCAAGTGGTTTACACCTACCCATTGAGCCTTGCGGAGCACTCACTCAGGGTCTGGAGTTGGTATCTGGATTAAAAATCGCATGCCTCGACTAGGATCCGAACCCAGTACCTACCAGCCTGTAGACCGATGGCCTAACCACGACGCCACTGAGGCCGGTAAAAGACCCCAATAAATTGACCAGGGATTATCGGTCCTACACCTCATTGCTAGCTCTGCCACTCGCCAAATTCACCAATTCCAAATTTTAAAAAGAACTGGCGAATTTTATTTTAATTTGGCAAATTAATTTCACGTACTGATTGATATTTTGGTAAAAAAAAATAACTCGGTTTTCTACCATTTTTGAAAATTAATAGATAATCTGGTGAGGGATCTTACACCGAACTAGGTCCCATCATCTGACTCGGTGTGTAGTTAGTGTTATCCTGTTTGTGGGATGGCACATATAAAAGATCCCTTCCTACTAATGGAAAAATGTAGCAGGTTTCCTCTTTAAGACTATATGTCAGAATTACCAATTGTTTGACATCCATTAGCCGATGATTAATAAATCAATGTGTTTTAGAAGTGTCGCTAAATAAAAACAAACTTTTAACTTTATCTGTCTCAGTGTTTGCCACACAAAATAACAATATTTTTAAAATATTCAACAAAGTATGCATGTTTTTATCGGAGTAGATATTTCTGTCTTTACTCACTGTATGCCAGATTTGTTATTGCTGCGTTTATTGTCCACAGTGTTGTGTTCTGATGATGTTCTGGTTCCACTGCTCAAGTATCTGATGAGCATGTGTGAGTATGAGATTGTTGGACTGGATGGGCGCGAGGGTTGTCTCTCTTCAGCCATTTCCGTTGTCAACGTTCTGCTGACCTCGTCCCATGATGCAGCTGACAAGTTAACATCAGGTTAGTTATGTGCAGATCCAGGGCCCTTATTTTGCGAAGCATTCGTAGCGCTACGATATCGTAAAACCATCGTAGGCTATGACGTCACAAGGAAGGAAGGAAGGAATGTTTTATTTAACAACGCACTCAACACACTTCAATTACGGTCATATGGCACCACTCAGATAATGAGAGAGGAAACCATCTGCGGCAACGCAATGTGCTACTCTTTCCGATTAGCAGCAAGGGATCTTTTATATGCACCATCCCACAAACAGGGTAGCACATACCACGACTTTTGATATACCATTTGTGGTGCACTGGCTGGAACGAGAAATAGCCAAATGGGCTCACTGATGAGGATCAATCCCAAATCGACCGCACATCAAGCGAGCGCTTCACCACTAGGCTACATCCCACCCCATGATGTCACAAGGGCATGGACTATAGTGACGTCATAGCCCAAGACGGTTTTGTGATTTCGTAGTGCTATGATTGCTTTGAAAAATGTGAGCCCAGGGTTTTAAATCTCACTAATTTGGGCACAGCAGGCATTTTGTCTGTTCTGAGCACACCAACGTCGTTTTAGTGTAGTAATGTTTATATTAATAATAGCTGGTAAGAATTTTACATATTCAGAAATACATTTCAAGTTAATTTAATCTAATAACATTCCACTGATTTGGAGGTTAAATGTTTTGAGGTTAGCATGTTTGTACGTAATTTGGATCTGCTTAGTTTGGGCACACTCTTAAAGAGACATTCCTGAGTTTTCTGCCATTTTTAAGATGTTATCGACTAACAGACACGTTTTAACGATTGTAATTACATATCAGATATATTTTTCAGCATAATATATTAGTTGCTGTATACTAAATGTGTTTCTGGCCGTTCTAATATTTGTTAAATTTCATTTTATTTCCTAAAATATGTTTTTTTCGTACGTACGAAATTATTTGAATACAAAATCCTGTTTGGGCTTCTTACAAATATTAAGACGATCCAGAAAGACATTGAATATACAGACACTGATATTCTAAACAAGAAAATGTATTTAATATTTAAGTTTAATCGTAGAAATATTTTATTAGTCGGAAACATCTTACAATGCAGCAAACTCAGGAATGTCCCTTTAAAGGCTTTATTGCTTCATCATTGGTGCGGTCAAATAAGGTTTTGATGGAGGTTTTTCATCTCTATATTTGGAGATGGAGGGGAGGATGTTGTTTGTATTTTATGTTTTATTTCATGGATTGCCACATTTATAACAATATTGTATACCAACATGATCTGGATTTATATACATGAAGTGTAAATAAATACAAATTCATCACACAAACTTGAACATTGTTAGTGCATACGTGGAACTTTGTTATGATTGTAAAAAAGCCAAGTACAATACAATGTTCCTACTTTATTATTCTAAGGGAAACAACTCTCATCAATTTTTCATTTGAAGGAAAGAACTCTTGATTTGATTGTTATTCAGTTTAGAAATATAGGGGAAACAGTAAAAAGAAAGAAAAAAAAAGAATGAATGAATGAATGAATGAAAAAAGAATGACAGAATAGGAAGTCATTTAAATGACCCATCTTGCATAATAACAATGATTAAATCTCACTATTATTTATCATCTTTAATATAACAATTTACGATCCTTCTAATCACTTCTCCATTTTTGGTCTGCACTGCCAACCACCAGCATTGTACTTATTTGATGCCACGCTTCGGAAACGATCTTTTTGAATTTGTGTCCAGTTAACTACTGTACACACATTGTGCAAAATATTGCGTACAAATTAAAATGAATTCCATTAAATACAACCTTTGTATTGTATTGTATTGTAATGGCCATCTTTGTGATCATGTGTTAACACAGACGTGGCTTTAGAGAATACTGTTTATCTTGCACAAATAAATTGATGTTGTCCTTTATGAGGCTTTGGTGAGGGAAGGATAACACCAATTCATGAGTGCAAGATAAACAGTATGGCCGAGTAGCGAGTTGGGTGTTCTATTTATTACCCATTTTCAATATTTATCATTTTATGGAAGATTTTCGTACGATATTGTTGTTGAAAATAAGTTTCCAGAGGCAGTGTTGCGTCATAGCTGTGATGTACGTATCGCTGATGATGTAAGTTAGTTGTTGACATGACTTCCACCATGGAAACTATTCCCACACACAATTAATTGCCAATAGTGAAGCACTGTTTATAATGTGAAAACGTATCTATGGGAAGAAATGTTGTTTTTCTTTCCCTAGGGAAAGATCACTTTTCTTTCCCCACTTCCCTCTGCCCATATACATGTAAGTAATAAATATACATGATAGCTGTGTATATAGGTATTATAGCCTCAGCTAATGAGGGTTGGTTATCTACACGGAAGTCATATTGGGTTGAGTTGGGGGGGGGGGGGGTTTGGGGGGGGAGCCCAGGGTAAGGCCAGCACACCCTATTTAAATTTTCTGTGCAAATATCGTGTTATATCTAGTTGTAAGTAATACTTTTTCTTTACAGAACCAGATTTTATTCGCTGCTTGCTAAAGATTCTGGAGCCAGCGTTTGAGCAGCTGCACGAAGAACTCCAGGACATTTATAGAGAACCTAACAAAGTGGCTGTGTCAGACGGAAACTGTGAGAATGGTGACTCATTGAAAGAGGACACATTCCGGGTTACAGTGGTCCCCAGTTCTAGTGAAGCTGTTGAAGGAGATGAGAAGAAACCCGACAACACCGCAACAGACAAGACGGGTGATGAGATAGACAGGAAGCGGATAAACACGTTGTGCAATGTCCTCCGTGTTTGTCTGTCGGACTTCATCCTGGCTCTGGAAACAGTAAGGTTCTCTTTCTGAATTGTGCACACAGTGTACGTTAATGTGTCAGGGACCGTGGAGAAGGATTTTAGTTCAGTGATAGAACATTTGCTGAGGTGTGATGGGTTGTAGGGTTGATTCCCCATAAGAAACCTGTCTGTGCAAGGGTGGCAACATTATCATGGGTTTCTTTGAGAGTGGGCTTACCTGATGTACGATAGATCTAGGATCGATTCCTGTCGGTGGGCCGATTGGGCTAATTCTTGTTCCAGCCAGTACACCACGACTGGTATATCAAAGGCTGTGGTATGTACTATCCTGTCTATGGTGCATATAAAAGATACCTTGCTGCTAATCGAAAAGAGTAGCCCATGGAGTGGCGACAGCGGGTTTCCTCTCTCAATATCTGTGTGGTCCTTTCATTTCTTCCCATCCCTTTACTTTTTGTCTCACCTTGACTAAGTTAAAAGATAAAATATGGATATAATCTTTCTGATAGGGAAGGTGTCAGCTTTTGCATTTACATATAGCTCCCACTTTACACTAACTCTAAGTCTTAGACCATGAAACATGGTTTATAGTTGCATCTATCTATGTTCATCTCGGTACATGTTAAAAATGTTTTTAATTTATTAAAGTGTTAAATTAAACGTAGTATTGTTTTTGAATATAAATTGTTTTTTAATTATTTAATTTTTAGTCCACTACCGGTCCAACTGGAGGGAACTATAGGTTTTGTCGCTATCATTCTGTCCATTATTCTGTCCATTATTCTGTCCATCTGTCTATCCGTCTGTCCCACATTTAGACTTGTTTTTCCAATGCTTTGAGATATTGAGCTAAAATTTTGGTTATAGCTTCATCCATGTACTGTCACAGGTCAAGTTTGACTTCCATGGTGATTTACCCATTTTGGGGAGGGTGGTAAAGACCTCACTTGGTGTGCAGTCGGTGTGGGATCGATCCACATCGGTGGGCCCATGGGGCTATTTCTCGTCCCAGCCAGTGCACCACGACTGGTATATCAAAGGCTGTGGTATGTGCTATCCTGTCTGGGATAGTGCATATTAAAGATCCCTTGCTACTAATGGGAAAATGTAGCAGGTTTCCTCTCTAAGACTATATGTCACAATTACTAAATGTTTGACATCCAATAGCCGATGATTAATAAATCAATGTGCTCTAAAGATGTTGTTAAACAAACCAAATGTTTTCCTTTTTTTAAACCCATTTTTGAGTTATGGCCCTTGAACTTAGAAAATAAATATTTTAGTTTTCTGAACTTTTCTACATTGCATCAAGTTTTTGTGTGTAGGTTTATCATGTACTGTTACACATCAAGTTTGACTTTCAGATAATTTACCACAGCTCTCTCTCTCTATTTTTTTTAAAGAACTACATCAATCAGGAATTACAAATGTCTTTCTTTTATAAAATGAATGAATTAATTTAGTTTATTTTTGAACATGCATTGAGTTAAACATCTATGTGCATGGATGCAACAGTGACTGACACTGAATACAATGAAATGTGTTCTAGCCGGACCCTGAACAAACCTGATTATTCTCAATACCGGCCACCAGCCTCGGTGGCTTCATGATTAGGCCATCGGTCTACAGGCTGGTAGGTACTGGGTTCGGATCCCAGTCGAGGCATGGGATTTTTAATCCAGATACCGACTCCAAACCCTGAGTGAGTGCTCCGCAAGGCTCAGTGGGTAGGTGTAAACCACTTGCACCAACCAGTGATCCATAACTGGTTCAACAAAAGCCATGGTTTGTGCTATCCTGCCTGTGGGAAGCGCAAATAAAAGATCCCTTGCTGCTAATCGGAAAGAGTAGTCCATGTAGTGGCGACAGCGGGTTGGTTTCCTCTCAAAATCTGTGTGGTCCTTAACCATATGTCTGACGCCATATAACCGTAATTAAAATGTGTTGAGTGCATCGTTAAATAAAACATTTCTTTCTTTCTTTCTTTCTTTCAATACCGGCCAAGATTCAGGGTCCCGAATGTTCTAAATTCTAAAACGTAACCCTCTAATCACCTAATCCTCTCTAAATCTGATAGATATTAGGTCCCCGGTGTGATCGGTTGAGACATGTTTCACTGTACATTAACATTTTATGATAGGCAAGACATACAATACCACAGAATTTGTGTCCTATATTCTGTTCTGATGCCTCAGTACTTACTTGTTTTGCAGGATGCAGCCGATTCCGATAGCAGTGAGCCGCTGTTTGTCCCTGTGCTGAAATACCTCAACAACTCGTGCAGCAGACAGCGCATCACCTACATGCTGCAGCTGCTCGGGGACGGTGACTTCGAGTCGTCCGTCCAGAACCTCAAACTGCTAGCTGACAAATACAGTCAGACGAGACTCACTGGCATCATCGCCAACTACCTCAGTGGAGTTCGGTTAGAGAGGTCAAATTCATTGATTCAAGATGTCACATAACGATTGGTTGATGCTGAAGATGTCACATTGTGATTGGTTGATGCTGAAGATGTCACATTGTGATTGGTTAATACTGAAGATGTCACATGGCGATTGGTTCATGCTGAAGATGTCACATGGCGATTGGTTCATGCTGAAAATGTCACATAGTGATTGGTTCATGCTGAAGATGTCACATAGTGATTGGTTTATGCTGAAAATGTCACATAGCAGAGAATATTTTGTTTTCAAAATTTTCATTAGCAATATTTCCAGTCAACTGACAATTGATTAGTAACTACTGTTTAATGTTTTAAAATTGGGTAGCGATCTCTGAAATTTGCATAGCGTGAAGCGATACTGAACAAAATGTTCCCTGCATAGTGATTGGTGGATGCTGAAAATATTATTGTGATTGGTATATGCAACAGAATGTCACATAGTGATTGGTGGTTGCTGATAATTCTGAAAAAGGAACACAGAACCTGTGGTCATATAGTTATTGGCAATATAAGAAAACACAAAAAGGAACTGTTCATATTATGCAGTGGTTGATACATGAAAAAACACAAAAATTGATTGGTCATAATTATAGTTATAAGTCACTGTGATTGCTAAAAACAGTACAGATGAGACATGAAGTCATTTAAAGAAAATGTATGTGGATCATGTTGGGGCACCTGTTGGTTGGAAATGTTTTAAACATACAAACATCTGATGTACACGTATTACATTTTGTAAAAAAGCATGCTATTGCCCGTTCATCATCTGTTTATTAAAGTTTAATGATGTTTGATTATATTAGTTTAATCACCTGGAACACTACCATTTAACTCTTTGCCTTCTGATGCTTTTATTACATGTTCAAGATTCCAGTCATCAATTATATATCTGTGAGCCATAATATGTGGCCATTGTACTCTTATGTACTATCCTGTCTGTGGGATGGTGCATATAAAAGATCCCTTGCTGCTAATCAAAAAGAGGAGCCCATGAAGTGGCGACAGCGGGTTTCCTCTCTCAATATATGTGTGGTCCTTAACCATATGTCTGACGCCATATAACTGTAAATGAAATGTGTTGAGTGTGTCATTAAATAAAACATTTTCTTCTTCATTGCACTCTTATGACCACAGGCTATCAAAAAATACCAAAAAGATATGCTTATGCACTACGGGTAGTTTGACATCTGGGTGTATTCACTGAACAACACCATTTTCAGTGTAACCAGTATATCTCAACAGAATAAACAGATATACCAAATACTGGGTATCTGTCATATTTATTCTTTAGTAGATATCAAAGAAATTTGTTGATGCAGCATGGAATATTTTATAAATTAGTACTGTGTTGTTCCTACCTGTTATATAGAGAGTAATACATGAGTGGCTGTTAGATACCATTTATCTTACAACGAGTTGTTTTAAAATGTATCTAGGGCAATTCCACGGTAACTGACACAACATTCAGACATTTTTTAACGTCTTGATTTTTTTTTTTTTTAAAGTATTCAATAACATTCTTAAGAATGTTTTTGATTGAAATAAATATGTTGTGACAAAGTCATGTCAAAAGAAAATTTCATTGCATACAATCTCAGTGCAACTACAATCAAAAATGAAGTGTAGGTAACTGACGCAACAAAAAAATGTAACTTGTATTTGACATCTTTGAACTTGCCAAAATTCTCTGAATCTGAAGTATCAAATGTGTAGTGCACAGGTAATCTATGATCACTAGAACAAGAGAACTAAGTTTTCTACAAGGAATTTTTTTCTTAATGGGCAACTGACATAACACTAAAAGTAACTGACGCAACATTTGCGAATTGTAAAAACTAATAAGAACATATTTAAAAATAAAACATTTGTCTTTGGCAACTGGTTCATCTAAATTGTAAGAAATACATAAATCTTAAAGGGAATTAAAAAAACTAACAATAGGGGCATGTTCAGGGTGGTGGATTGGGGGGTGTCAATCCCCCATTTCCCAACCCTATCCCTGCTCAAAGCAAATTATTATTATTTTAATATGCATATACATGCATTTGTTGAATACTTGTAGAATGCAAGAAATTGCATTTTAGAACATCAGGTTCTCACAAATACCCCCCCCCCCCCCCCCCAGTAACTTGGGCAGTTGCACCCTCGATGCCAGCCAGTCTAAACCCCCACTCCCTTCCAATATTTTTTGCACACCTGCCTCAACAATAAGATAACAGCTTACGTTTACATGTACATCTTGATTCGAAGTGTAATGATTAGGTTTTTTTTGCAATTTCCAAGTATATATACTGCATTCACTTTCTTATGACATTACCATATGACTGAACCGAACCAAATATTTTGTAAGAAATCGATGGGAATAAGGCAGATATTGTAAATAACCCATATTCTTTCTTTAAAATCTGGGGGATTTTATTCTCAGCATGCTGTCCTGTCTCTCTTGTTTGATTTCAATATCTTTCTCCATTTTTCACTATTCTCTGTTCTTTTCCCTCTCCAACCTCTTTCTGTCTTCGTCCAAATGTGCTTGATTCTCGTTCATTTCCTAGGTTGCTGTCTTGGGAGGTATTCTACTAAAAACATCAGTAACTTGGGATATTTTTGGGAGTAATAATCAATTTATTAAATGAAAGGACATTTGCTATTTAGAATTATTAAAGGGGCAATCTGATAGTTGCATAATATATTTCCAAAAATTATTATTATTATTTTATTTATCTTTTGAAATGTAAAGATTATTCTTGAATTAAGTTACGTACATGCTCATAAAACATTACAACCAAATAACTTCATTTACAGGTAAAAAAGAATTATATCATTACAAAATTAATTCCAGGTGACTGACAGTTAATTGCGTGAAATCACATTTTGAATTTGAGTTGCAATTGCACAATGACGAAGGATTGGCTGTTTTGTTGAATAACTGATGCAAACTGTTTATGAACTTTACAATTTTAGCTAAGAATTCATGGGAAACCACTGTGGCAGTACGGTGTAATGTTGATTTATTTTTCTGAGTTAATTATGAAAGATTATGTATGAAATCGTCTAATGTGTAGTTATTTATCATAAATAAATGTAAAAATAGCAAAATAAGTGACTTGCCACTACATGTATGAAACTGCAAATTTTTAAATTTGTGTTACCGGTAATTATTATTGAACATTATAGATACTGTTTACAATAAACGGTGCTGTACATATATTAATCTAAGCTAATGAAACAATGTCTACCTCTGCCATCACAAACAATACAATATATCTAATGAAACAAATTCGATGTGCATCTGACGTCAAAAGCTATACAATATATATCTTGAGGTATAAGGGTATATGCATTGATGCTTGTGAAACTGCTATCATCTACATACATGTATCTATTTAAAAACAGTGTCAACTTAGTCATGATTATTTTATTTTAGTGAAATAGACATCTTTAGATTAACTTCTAAGGAGTGACAGTATTTGCAGTTCTTAAAAACTATTTTTTTTAAATAGTTTTACACAGATGTGATAATAAAGAAATTATAAAACTTGCAACGGTCAAGAAAATTCTTAAACTTATTGTTACATTTTTTATAGCACTCTCTAGTTTTGGAATTAACACATTTCACAATCTTACATTATGCCTCCAAGAAATATAACAATGGAAAATAATGTATGTGTTAATGTGTTGCGTCAGTTACTGACTGGAGAGTTACGTCAGTTGCCAATAAATTTTAATTCTTGGTGTGCCCACTTAGATTATTATGTTGCCATATTGTGTAACCATGGCACAACTAAGAGAATATTTTAAAAATATAATATATGGTAGCACTGTAGGAGGTCAATATTAAAATTAAGCTTCAAACGGTAACTTACTCAACGAGGTCATGCTATAAGTTCAAGTTTTTATTCATAAAAATCTATTCCAAATTTATTAATTTGTGTTGCTTGGGAATTACCATTAAGATCTTAGAAACAAAATGCATTACTTACCTTTATCATATTCATCCAATTTTAATGACATTTTTTAACAAAGATTTCAGTACAATTTGGGTTCTATTCTTAGGAGGAAATAGCACAAATTAAAGATGGCCGCCAGGTCACATGACACAGTTTTGAATTAAAACCTGAGTATTTTATGGTTTATTGATTATCAACGAATAATTCTATGTGAAAAATAAAGGCATAACAGTGAAAAATAATTCCACTCCAGAGGTATCATTTTTCGTGGAATTGCCCTCAAACGAGTGAAAGCGTCCGCTTAAATCAAGCATGATTTGTAACACAATACATAATTATTCTATCATTTCATTGAATTTGTCATATTGAATTACTGTAGAACTGTTAAATGTACTGACATTTACTGTGTATAGCGAGATACCAACAGTCGTTCGACGTGTACCTGGAGAGAATTGCGATGTCAGCTGTTGCATACATTAAATATATTGCGATGCATATTAGATGTTAGCTGTTACTCAAAGATCGCATTGGAATTAATTTGTTTATTTCAATTGCCTTTTTTCCTAGCTGTGTGTGACACCTGTCATTGTAGTGTGAGCTACATGTAGCATACAGAAAGTTTACCGAGTAGTATGTTGTCATTTCAAAAATGACCGTCGACTTGACTTTGGTTACTAAACAAAATTAAATTTTCCAAAACGGCGAAAGTGTACTAAAGAAAAGGATGTCAAAGAAAACCTGAACGAACGATATATTATTTCAGTTGCAAAATAATCGCACCATTGTTTCTGTAAATCATACATAAGATTAAAAGTTAAAGGTTTTTCCAACGACACCACTAGAGCACATTGATTTATAAATCTTTGGCTATTTAATGTCAGACATTTGGTACAATTTGACACGCAGTCTTAGAGAAAATCCGTTACATTTAGCGGCATTAGCAGCAAGGGATCTTTTATATGAACTTTCCCATAGACAGGACAGTACATACCACAAACTTTGATACACCAGTCTTGGAGCACTGGTTGGAATGAGAAATAAACAATACATATGCAAATAAAACAATACCGCAAATAATTCATACACATGCAAATAAAATGTGTGTATTTAAAACCATGTTGATTCAAATTGGGGGGTTTTAAGACACAATAAACACATTTTCATTTTTAAAAAATTTATTGAAACAAATACAAAATTAACTTGTAGATTCCATAACTGCCAGATATTAAATTAATGATGAAAATTTGCATCAAGATTTCATTTAAATATTATACGGAGAGAGGTCCACTAGTAATAAAAATAACTAGCAAATGTAAAAGAGGACAACATGATATCATAGATTGAATTTATGAATCTAAACTAAGCTAATAAACTAGAGAAACAATCCTAATTGTAAAAAAACTAAAAAAACAAAAACAAAACAAACAAGGTCTATAAATAGCAAGTATGTTCATAGCAATATTAAGCTTGGCTTTCTGGGTATAGTAAAACATAAAGTAGTAAAACAAAGTTAATTATTATTGTGAAGGTGAAACTGAGGCTAAACGGATAAATAATTAGTTTGAATTCTAAGCAAAATAAACAATGCTCGTTATTCAGGGAAATTATTACTTTTGTCACAATGAAAACTTATAAAATAAACTAACTTTATGTTCGCTATATATCTTAAATAATGTTCTAAAAGGAAATCATATTTATGAAAACGATTGTTTAATTAATAACCACGATAATTGTTGCATGCTATTCCTGGTGTCATGGACTATGAAATTAAAATACTGAAAAACAAACAACAGGAGATAAGGATAGAGAAGTAATTTGATGGTTTTTAATTCTAAAATGACAACCATAAGCAATATTTAATATTTTTAAAAAAGAAAAAAGAATCGACATCATTTAAAAAAGACAGACAATAATGCATTATGTTTGTACAGTCAAATCTGCCAATGAGGGCACACCATAAAACATTTCGGGTTACTAATTACTATTAAGACCACTTGTGTACAAAGACTACTAGGTTATAAATTATGTAACTTGCTTATAAAGAAGACTTGCTTGCAATGGCCACTTTATTATGAAGACCACTTGCTTACGACAGGCACTTGATTATAAAGACTACTTGCTTATAAAATATACATGCTTACAAAGGACAATTTTAATATAAAGACCATTTGCTTATAAGGGTAATTTTATAATTAAACTCATTTCCTTATAAAGACCACTTAATTAAAATGTCATTTGCTTGTAAAGGTCACATGGCTACACTAAAAAAATGACTATACATTTTCCAAGTAACCTATTTTTGTTTTGTTCTACAATATGATATAATGTGTGACAGATTTACAGTACATTACTGTAACAGCGCGATGTTCTGGAATTGCTTTCAATTTTGTAGGTGTCCGTTAAATACAGGTTTGACTATACACCATTCTCCTCGAACATAATATTTGCAGTGAGAATTAGACGAATTGCATGAAGCCATCGAAGCAGGTTCGCTTACTCCATGTCAGCCTTGGGAGCAAGTTGACCTGTATATTTTGGCATCTTTCCCTTGGTGTTGGCCTGAAAATGGTAAAACAACAAATTAAATGAACAGTCCTGAGTTTACAGCCATTGTCAAATGTTTCTGACCAGTAGAGCCTTTTCGATGACGTAACATACAAATTAAATAAATATTCTGATTTAGAATATCAGCGTCTGTATTTACAAGGTGTTTGTTGTTGTCCTAATGCTTGTAATAGCCCAAACCAGATTTTACCTCCCAATAATTTCCTAGTACGAAAAAATATATATCACAAATTAAAGTAAAAACTGAGTGCTACAAACATTAGTAGGCCTATACAACCGCAAACACATTCGATATACAGATACTGGTATTAAACATGTTGTGTAACGTTGGGTAAAGACATATTGGGGAGAATGTAAGTAGGCATATATGGCTTATAGTAATGGTGTGAAACCTACCCGGTATCTGAAAATATTTTCATATATTAAATTACATGCATATGTTTAGTTAATTTATCCTTAATCTCTTAGTTAAAGAATCGGACAAAATTCTCAGTACTGATATTTACAGTAATTAATCGTGAAAAGCATAACAGGTTTGCACAAGAATAATGTTCTGACAACTCAAATAATCTGAGTTGGAGGCGGTACTGGGGTGCGAACCCATTACCTCGATGCCACCAAAACCGATTGAAGCTATTAAAAGAACAGATTCTAATTAAGAGATTTTTTTTAAAATGGTCTAAATATGGAATGATATATTTGGCAACAAAAAAGTTTTTAGGATATTTTAAATTCTACCCAGAGTTAATTTTAAAGTATTTAAAAAAAAAAAGTTTTAAAATATACTTACCTTCTTTTTTTGTATTGTATTATACCCACAGCTCTTTACAAAATGGTTTTACATAATTATATAATATTTTAATGCCATTAATTATGTTCATCTACTTACCTTTGTTTAACACCATATTTTTGAGTATTTTTGTCCTGGGTATCGTTAAACATACATTCATGATTGGTTTATGGACTAGTTTGTGTAAACAATGAAAGCATTTATGATATGCCATGCGAATGTCCTTATATATAACCAATGTGTGTGACCGACAACGGATATTGGTACTGTTGTAACAATAAATCTTACTAGTGAAAGTAGAGAAAATAATTATTAAAGTTTTGTATTTTATTAATTACTTACTGTTGGAGGTTACTTCCCATCAATCAAGTTTGTACAAGTTCATATAACTTTAACAATGCAGAACACATTACACATAATAACATATTTCTGTTATTAAAAAATTAAATTGCGACTGTACAGCGAATTGCTATACCAGTTATTTTTACAATTTTGAACATTTAAATTTATTACTCCGAATTAACTGTTGGTGTATTTGTTTGCTAAAAGTCTTAAATATAGATCTATAATTGCTTAATTTTCAGTTCTAACATTAAGTTATATGTTAAAACAATTTAAGTACCATAGTTCAATCTTGCTGCCAAGATTTGTAGCAAGATTAAAGCTATGACGGTCCCAATATCCGGTGTCGGTCATACACAGTGTTCAAGTCTTGTATTGTGTAAACTGTTTCCACACAGGACACAAACACAATTTTCTAACAGGATTGACTAGAGAGCTCCGCTGTGTCATTAGTACAGATCGTAATTCGTTAATTTGTAAATACCACCTTAGAATGTCAAGTTTAAAAATATTGAATTAAAACCACACGAGACATATTTTGAGATTTAAAAAAGAAGTTTGAATATCACATATTTTAGCTGCTGTACAGGAACTACATATTTTGGACCTCTTCTTGGCAGCGGTACAGTTTACGTGTATGATTTCTATCATTTTGAAACAAATTGTGTGAATGTCATACATCTAATCAGTTTGGAGTAATGCAAAATCTAATGACTCTGTGGTTTATATTAACAATCTGTATAATTCACACAAAGCCAACATTTTCTGCAAGAATAGCACTTTTTATGTTACGTCACACTACCATGTTTTACAATTATCCGGGGGAAAAAGAAGAAAAAACTTTCGAGAAGATGTTTCAAAATTTCAATTTCTATTTAATGTTTTTAAATTTAAAATTCTAAGAGAAGATAGCCTTTGAAGATTTTGAATGTTAAATATTTATTTAAAATATAAAAATTTAATAAATATTGAAAACTTCCAAGTATCTCTATTAATTTATGTTACCAATAATAATTGTACTCAGTTTCAGAACTATCCAAACAACATTCCAGGAGTTAATTTAAAAGTTAATTTAAAAGTTTATCTTAACTTTTAAATTATCAATGTTAAATTTCTATTTAAATTTTTTTAATATAATACAAATTCACAAATTCAAAATTTCATAAAGATTTCTATGTTTGTGAAGAAAGCCCCTGAGAATCACTGTACTGTTTCAGAACTGCCCAATCAAAATTATGAAAAATAATAAAATTTTCAATGTTAAATTTCTATTAAAAGTTTAAAATTTAATAATAAAAAATCCAAAACTTCCAACTACTAGTTACTATTAGAGTGCTACAGAGAGTTAAGTTTGAAAACTATCAAATCAAAACTATTGGTGAAGTCCCTTTTAAATTTTCAGTCTGTATAATTAATAATAATTTTAAAAATATATATATTTATGAAAATTCTAAAATTCTAAATTTCCTAAATATTTCTCTATTAATTTGAGTTTCAGAACCATTCATTCAAACTTCTACGAGAAGATAGACTTTCACATTTTAAATACTTCCAAAATATGTCACAATCAGTTTCTGGTGTCCGCCAGAGAGAATCTTAGTACCATACTTCAGAACTATCTGATAAAAATTAAGAGAATATAGTTTAAACATTGTTATTTAAATACAATAATAATAATAATTTTTAAAACTAATACAAAATTTAAAAGTTAGTTTGTTGAGAGTGTCTCTGAAGATCATTGTACCAAGTTTGAGAATCCAATGAAAACTCAATGAGATAATAGACTTCAAAGGAAAAGTTGATGGACTGACAGACTGACGCCCACACATTGTATTAGAAAAGTTGATGGACTGACGGACTGACGCCCACACACTGTATTAGAAAAGCTCCGCTCACGAAAGTCATAGCTGGAACTAAAATTGCTGTGTTTATGTCATGGCATGCTGAAGGTGCGTTAACATGGTGCAAAATGTATTGTAACGATTTGTATGGTACGATTAAAGTAAAGTTTGTTTTATTTAACGACGCCACTAGAGCACATTGATTTTTTTATGTTATCATCGGCTATTGGACGTCAAACATATGGTCATTCTGACACTGTTTTTCAGAGGAAACCCGCTATTGCCACATAGGCTACTCTTTTACGACAGGCAGCAAGGGATCTTTTATTTGCGCTTCCCACAGGCAGGATAGCACAAACCATGGCCTTTGTTGAACCAGTTATGGATCACTGGTCGGTGCAAGTGGTTTACACCTACCCATTGAGTCTTGAGGAGCACTCACTCAGGGTTTGGAGTCGGTATTTGGATTAAAAATCCCATGCCTCGACTGGGATCTGAACCCAGTACCTACCAGCCTATAGACCGATGGCCTAACCACGACGCCACCGAGGCCGGTGGTACGATTAAGTTGTAACAGGAAAACTCTCCCCACTTTAGTTGTGCTGTGCACTCGCCAGACCCTGTTACTGGGATACAGACCCTGTTCCTACCAGCCATAAACATGGAGCCTTTACCACCGCCCCATCTAGGCTGATCATCCAGCTCCTAGGTTGGGCGGGAGAGGGGGGAGGGGGGTATAAAAACAATATAGTGAATTTTCTAGCTAGACAAAAGAACACTGCAAAATGAAACGACACATTTTTCTTTTATTTTCCTGAGGGTGTTAGTTGTGCACGCCCCCCCCCCCCCCCCCACACACACACCTCACCAGACACGTACAAGGTACTGCCCCGACGACTGACCGTAAGCTCTTGTCCAGTCAGAATGCGTTATACAAACAGATCGTTACTACAAATTTGTGCCGTGAAGACGCACCTTAACAAAATGAAATAAAAGAAGAGTTGAAAATAAAGACATAAACAGAAGTCTCGAATGGGACAAATAGTGTGCCAGGAGAGGCATGCTTGGACCGCCTTTGGATGTATCAGACTAGATAGGATTTGAAGACATGCACAAGTGTCAGATGGATTTTTAGGGATGTGCGTGCGGTTGCGTTTTGTACCCTTACAGTTATCTTATGAATTGTCCACCGTAGGGTTCTGGACACCCGTGTATGTAACTTCGTACCCTTTACTGTTGGCCTGGAATCAAATACACAAACAACAAATAAACATAGCCAACAACAAAAGCAGCTTTAAAATATCAGTTGTCAACAAAAGAAAGGCTCACCTGCAATCAAAACGTGCGAAAATTAAAGGGTGAATTTTAATTTTTTATATATTTCTTTGGATATAGGCAGATATAATTTTGTATAAGTTTACTAAAGTCCGAACTAAATTGTTAACAACTACGATAAATTATACTCCTATCTTTAGTTACCATTAGATTTTGTCCACTTTTTGTCCAAACATGAAACGTGAAAAAACATTACAGTGACACAGATTCTACATACGAGACTAACGATGTCACCGATATTGACTTCGTTGAGATTTCACCTATAGGGCAAAATACTGTAATGGTTTTATTTTCTCACGATTTGTGTCTGAACAAAATTTGGGTGGAATCTAACGGTACTTAAACGTAGGAGAGTAATTTATTGTAGTTAACAATCTGGTTCGGACTTTAGTATCAAAATATTATCTAGAATAAGAATCAAAACAGGGCAGTTCGTGATCACGTGTGTGTGTGTGTGTGTGTGTGTGTGTGACTGTAATTATTGTTATTTTATGCACATTTTAGTTTAAATAAATTTAATTTTGCCGGTGCTGAGTTACTTTTAAATGCCCCAATTCTAGAACAGACCTCATCCCATATCCCTGCGATAAGCCTTTCTCAGATTGATCAAATGCAGATTGCAGCTGTACAACATCCATAGGTTAAAACAAACATTTCAATTATGCTCCCGCATTAATCATCCATAGAATGATCAGTACACAACCATTTGTGATTAATATAATATAATATATTATATAACGTAATACACTTGTTTTACATATACATGTATACTCCCACCCCCACCCCCACCCCCTTCCTCCCGCCCCGGAATTGACCACTGGCGAAGTCAGAGGCCAAGTCCGGGGTGGGCGTGCCCGAACCTAAGTTGGATATGGGCACGTCGAAACAGTTTCGCTTCGGCTATACATTATACATGTACGTATAGACCCTGTAATTCTGTTTGCACGTGTATTAAAATTATTATAGTATATACATTAAATATATACTTACTCCACTTCAAAATTTAGTAGTATAAAGCAAAAAGTAGCGACTAGAATAATAATAATAATAATATTAAAATCATAATAATCATAATATACAAGGCATAAATAAATAAATCATAATTTAATTAAAAATAAATGCAATAAATTAAATATATATATATATATATAATTTAAATTTTAGTAAGCTATAAATTAAAGTAACAATAATTCAACTTTAATTTGACAAGATAGCATGATTTTCGTGCAAATAGATCGTTTCATCCATAACGGAAATATAACAATTGCCAGAAAATCAGGATAGCAATAAAACTAATTGTATTTTGTATTGCGATGAAAAAGCTGAGACGACCATAGTATGGTTGTTGCCATGCTGGTTGACAACCGAACAGATTAAAAAATAATAATTACAATTATGAAGGAGCATAATTAGATTTTAACACATTAATATTTGCATAAAATGCTCAGTTTTTATAATCATAATGCAGAAATTCATAAAATAACTCATGGAAATAACATAAGTTAGTTGTGTAATGTAACTGTGCATCAGCAGTTTTAGTCCACGCACAATTAGAAGAAGCTTATTTATTATATACTCATGAAAATGAACAAAGTTTATTGGTGCAGCCAGGGGCGTAGCGTGATCTGGACCTGGGGGGGGGGGGGGGAGGTCGAATATGAACCAAGTGGACCTTTTTCTATTTTGTTTTTGCACCACCCGAAACTTCATATTTATAAACCTGTATGTTTTAGTACTGAAAGCGGACCATTTGCTTCAGCCCCCCCCCCCCCCCCCCCAGCCTACGCCCCTGGCAGCTGTAACAAGTGATGTCAATTGTTACGTAATTATTAAACATCTAATGAATGTAATTCACGATGTTTTACGATGACTGGCTAACTAAACCTGAAAGATGTATATATATGTTGTTACAATAATTTTAAACGCATTTATCAGAGTGGGGCCTAAACCATGGAATGTAATTTTTCGAAAGCCACAACTGTATTAGAAAAAAAGAAAGACATCACTCGAGCACAATGATTTATTAATCATCGGTTATTGGATATCAAACATTTGGTAGTTTTGTCATATAGTCTTAGAGAGGAAACCCGCTACATTTTTCCAAAGAGCAAAGGATATTTTATATGCACCATCCCACATACATGATAACACATACCACAGCAAACCAATCGTGGTGCACTGGCTGAGATGAGAAATTGCCCAATGGGTCCACTGACGGGGAGCGATCCCAGACCGACCGCACATCAAACAAGCGTTTTACCACTGGGCTACGTCTCCCCACCCCCAAACTGTAACACTTTGAGTAGGATGAGGTTGGTATGATCATTTTGCCCAATAAGCCTTGAGCTCAAATATGGTTTGTCATTACTGCAAGCACTTGTTATTTATTTTTTTGAGCATTTAAACTATTTATTGATTTGCCCGAGCCTATGGTCTTCTGAAATAATATGTCTGCCAAGGCATGTATTAAGTGTCCTATTTAAGTATCAGCCGGCGCACTTCTCCAGTTTTTATTTATAATATAAATGGAAATATAACAACTTTTATTCTTTGGTACAAATGAAAATGAAATTAGTAAAAACAATTATCGAAATAACACAAAAACTCTCGTCAAAAGTTAAACATCGAAACAAAGCAAATTTAGCAACTTTGTAACATTTAGGCCTACCATTGAAAAACATAACTATTAATTCAAAATATTAACAATAATAAAACAAAATTAGTGTTAACTTTTAAAAATAAAACAATAGAATAAAATACAAACAGCGCAGAATTGCATGAGGCCACGCATTCTAATTTATGCACGTCGTCAAGGTAACACGTTCTGAGCAGACGTGTGTCCTTACCAGACAGCCTAGACTGTGCAAGCCGTTGATGACGTTAAGGAATGGTCCCTTCCTTCCCTCCCACAGGTCCACGGACTGAAAGAGCGATTCCTTGGGAAGTCCGTACTTCTCACAGCCGTCGTTGTAGGCCTGGATGTTGGCCATTCCCACGAAGCTGTTGGCTACCTTCTTCTGGTAACTGATTTTACCTTTACCATCAGATTCTAGCAGTTTGTTGATGAGCCTAGCGAAGAAAGGCAATCAATATTAAAAACATAATTATTGTTAATTCATTCCAGTTTCGTTTCATGCTTATATCCAATTAGGGTTAAAGCACGATATCCTGTGCACATACACACACACACACACACACACACACACACACACATAAACACACACACACACGCACACACACACACACCTCAGCTATTTGGACCGTCTGTCCAGTGGGTAAATTGATTGTGGTTAGTGGTTGATAAGAGAGAATTCGGTACAGTGGTCATGCACCTAACCTGTGAGCCGTTAAAACTCGCTCTGGGTGGGAGCCAATACCGGGGTGTGAACCCAATACCTACCAGCTTAAAGTCCCATGGCTTAAACATTACACCACCAAGGCCGGTATACATATGATTGTGACTTTTACGGGAGGGGTGGATGCAAGAGGGAACATGGTCAAGCGTAAAGGTAGATTGTGGAGATGGGGACGGAGAAAAGATCAAGATAGAACGAAAGGGAAAAGGTGGCAAAGACAGGGGAGGGGGAGCAGAGGGAAAGGGGGAAAAGGAAAATAGATAAGAGGGAATTAAGACAGGGCGTTAAAGCAGTGGGAATGCATATCATATTTAAAGGATAAACAATTCAGTAATTGATATGACATGATTTTACCAACACTAAAGGTTTCAGAAACTTCTTAACGAATATTCAATGCAGTAACTATAAACATCGATGATAAAAAATACCCAAATCATCAGTAAATAATCTAAATCAATGAATCGAAACTATTATATTATATAGCATACTAAATGCTCATTTATAAATTTCCAGAGAACGAGTTAATATCTGTTAAGACAGTGAATTGACTTAAAATGGTTCCAAAACAAGCCATCCACCACAACTAAACCCGAGATGATGTCTTAAAGGGACATACCCTAGTTTTTAAATTAGTGTAGACGAATGAAAGAGTCACATTTGTGAAAGTCACAATTAAGCAATTAACATTAAATACCAAAAAATGTTAAATCTTCGAAAAGACAAAAATAAACGCTGTGGTGAGACCATGGAAACTGTGTATGGAGCTGTGGTAAACAAACCAATACTGCACAAAAAGAAAAACATCTTTGAAACATTATGACCGAAAAAAAGAAGTTCGTTTTGTTTAACGACACCACTAGAGCACATTGATTTAATAATCATTTTTAAAATGTGTATATAGCTATTCTGAATTATGTTAGAAAAATTAAAAAACAAACAAAAAAAACTTGTTAGCTGAACAGTACAAAAGATTTTCCTTTGGTTTACAAAGGAAAAAGAAAAAAGAAAGAAGGATAAATAATTAAAGATAGACGAGAAAAAATAGAAACAAAAATCATATCAAGTTTTCTTGCAACATTCCAAAGATACATGAATACAAACTTCAGGGGTTATTACAACAAATACAGCAAAGGGAGCCTTAATTACAAGGCAATTTTAAGGCATATGTAACTACTAAACACGTTCAACTAATATAAAGCGTAGTGTAAAAGGCGCAGACCCTAGTTTTAACTCGTAGAAAATGGACACTACGTTTAATTAATTTACAAACCTGTAACTCAGTTGGATAAAGTTACAATAGAATGAAAGAAGAGTCTGTGACGTTGAAACGGTGAAATATTCTTAAAAATAGACTAGAACTCAAATCAATAACCGTTACTTCTCAGATGCACGTGCGTTTTTAAAAATATGAAAAATGCATTTGTTTTGGTAATAGAAACACCAGGATGACCAGAAACACTTCGGTTCTACGGAAATGGATAATTTAAAGAATAAAATATAAGTAATGTTTGATTTCAGTGATCATAAACGGCTCTAATAGTGAAAACGTATGCTGTAGTGTTTAAAAACTAGGGTCAGTCCCTTTAATAACTAAATATGAACTCTGTTTAGTAATAAAACAAAGATTATCTTAACCCAACACTCATTTTACAGCCAGCAGCCGATCCAGAATAGTTCTAAGGTGAGAGTCCAGACTCACCACCGACTTGGAGGCGGCGGAAGATTAATAAACATACATTACTGTATCATGTGGAATGAACGAATGGATGAATATTTTAACGACACCCCAGCACACTGTAAAAATTATAAAATTGTTAATAAAATTAGTGTAGACGAATGAAAGAGTCACATTTGTGAAAGTCACAATTAAGCAATTAACATTAAATACCAAAAAATTTAAAATCTTCGAAAAGACAAAAATAAACGCTGTGGTGAGACCATGGAAACTGTGTATGGAGCTGTGGTAAACAAACCAATACTGCACAAAAAGAAAAACATCTTTGAAAACATTATGACCGAAAAAAAGAAGTTCGTTTTGTTTAACGACACCACTAGAGCACATTGATTTAATAATCATCGGCTATTAGATGTCAAACATCTGGTAATTTTGACAGTCATAGAGAGGAAACCCGCTATCGCTACATTGTTCCGTTAGTAGCTAGGGATCTTTTATATGCACCATCCCACAGACAGGATAGCACATACCACGGCCATTGATATACCAGTCGTGGTGCACTGGCTGGAACGAGAAATAGCCCAATGGGCCCACCAACGGGAATCGGCGTGTGCTTTACCACTGGGCTACGTCCCGCGGCCTATTGTGACAGTAAAGTTTGTTTTATGTAACGACGCCACTAGAGCACATTGATTTTTTATCTTATCATCGGCTATTGGACGTCAAACATATGGTCATTCTGACACTGTCTTTTTTAGAGGAAACCCGTTGTTGCCACATAGGATACTATTTTACGACAGGCAGCAAGGGATCATTTATTTGCACTTCCCACAGGCAGGATAGCACAAACCATGGCCTTTGTTGAACCAGTTATGGATCACTGGTCGGTGCAAGTGGTTTACACCTACCCATTGAGCCTTGCGGAGCACTCACTCACGGTTTGGAGTCGTTATCTGGATTAAAAATCCCATGCCTCGACTGGGATCTGAACTCAGTACCTACCAGCCTGTAGACCGATGGCCTAACCACGACGCCACCAAGGCCGGTTTTTGTAACAGATGCTTATAGAACGTTCTAAGAGATACTGAATATGTGTTGTTATGTATGCAGTCGCCACTCTCAATGAAACTCGTGAGAATATTGGCGCCCCTGCACTACGACGAGGAACAACACATGCGATAGTGTTTCATTTAGCGGCTAAAGGGAAGGAATGTTTGTTTAACAACACGTCAGCAGGGACAGATATTGAGAGAGGAAACCCGCTGTCGCCACTTCATGGGCTAATCTGTTCTACCAGATCCATGGAGAGCAATCTGTTCTGTGACTCATTGAAAGAAAGAAAGAAATGTTTTATTTAACGACGCACTCAACACATTTTATTTACGGTTATATGGCGTCAGACATATGGTTAAGGACCACACAGATATTAAGAGACGAAACCCGCTGTCGCCACTTCATGGGCTACTCTTTTATATTAGAAGCATGGGATTTTTATATGCAACCATCCCACAGATAGGATAGTACATGCCGCGGCCTTTGTTACACCAAATTGTGTACCGCTGGCTGGTACGAGAAATAGCCCAATGGGCCCACCGACGGGTATCAATCCTAGATCGATCGCACATCAGACGAGCGCTGTACCACTGAACTACGTCCCGCCCACTGGACGCTTTGGAAGTTTGTATTATTGCAATATTGTACCATTGGTTAATGGAGAAGTGAAAATTCGGGTGGAATAGTAAATTTGTGCTGGTACTGGTTCCTGGCACCAAACTCAGTAAACCAGTTGCTTTGGAAGCAGGGAGGCTGGGGGGCGGGGGCTACCACTTGAGGACGAAAATGTACGTGTCTTTCTTTTGTCCTACAGTATAAAAATAAAGATAACAAAGTATCTTGTGTCCTCCACTGATACTGCCCCCCCCCCCCCCCCCATTAGAGGCTGTGCCCCCAACTCCAGATATCCATCCTACGGACCTGAACATTTTGATATTCACAACCTCATTGTTTCAGCACTGTCCGAGAGCTTGTACGGTAATTAAAACATACATCCATATTATGATCAGATTGAATACGTTCGTAAGGTCGTTAACATACAATAGATACAGTGCACACGTTCGTATTGTAACAAATACTCTCTTTATGATTGTCAGAGGTAGATCACTTCCTCTGTGTCAGTGACAGCTGTCATAATATCTTTACAAGCCCAGGGGCCTAATTCTTGCAACTTTGCGATCTCGCAGTGCAATGCTAAAAGACTTGCAAAGAGGATGCTTTGTTGTCTAGCAGAGCCTAAGAGACCTTTGTGAATAAGCCCCAGGTGTTCAGAGAGAATATTACAAAATTGCTGCTATATTGTCTACTCATCTGTGAAAACAATCATAAAAACACAAAATAGAAGAAAGACCAGAGACGTCAAGGCTTTCAGACATGGCCAACATGGTTTTATTCCTCTCTAAAATAGGAGAGTCGATGCTTGACACGACGATACGACCCTACATAGTGCTGGCCGTGTGTAGGGAGATGTTCAGTGGAAACACGTACATGTGCACCTCCAACAACAACGTCTATAGTGTTCAGGATGACGTCCAAAGCAACGCCGCCAAGTATATAATGTACTACAGGATCCTGGCGACCATACCCGCGGTCCTGTTAGCACTTTTTTGCGGCGTTTGGAGTGACAGAAATGGTAGGAAAATCCCGATGGCTGTTCCCAGTGTCGGTGGTGTTCTCTCAGTGCTGGTTTTCTTAACTACCTTCAAGTATAAAGAACACACCCTTTCTCTCATTCTGACAGGAGCAGCAATCCAAGGGCTGTTCGGAAAAGCCTCTCTGTTACCCATGGCAGTATACAGTTATGTCTCCGACACCACTGACGCTAATCAAATAACTCAGAAGATGGGTCGACTGATGGCCATGCAATACATCGGTCTGTTTGTGGGTCCTCTCCTCTCCAGCCTTCTCGAGGACACCACCAGTGTTGAAGTAGCTCTGTGTGTCGGGTCGGCTATCCACGCTTTGGGTGTTTTAGTGACTGTGTTCTGCATCCGAGAGGACGTCCCTGAATGGACAAGCAGCATGGAGTCAGACTCCTCTAACGGCAGATGCACATTCTTTAGTCTGTCTGGATTAATGCAGACGGTGACGGTTCTGTTCAAGGAACGAAACGATAACTTCAGGTCGATTATTGTCATCCTGTTCATTTCTGCCATCATCCATCAAGTATGCAGAATTGGTGAGGCAGACATAACAGTACTGTTTGTAGAGAGACGTCCGCTACTTTGGCCCGAGTCCTGGTACGGATATTTACTCGCACTGGATAATTGTATCATGGGCGCCGTTCTCCTCCTGCTGTTACCTCTACTGTCAAACGTGTTTCATTTTTCAGACGTCACAATTTTGATGATCGGGATTTTCTCCAAGCTGATTAGGACGATCTGGATTGGATTCTGTACAAAGACATGGATGATGTACACGAGTATGGCCATAGGAGGATTGGCAGGGATGCTGACACCGGTTATACGTTCAATGACGAGAAAACATGTGCAAGAAGACGAAATAGGCAAGACATTTTCTTTACTTTCGAGTGGGGAGACTGCTTCCAAACTGGTCGGATCGGTGGTCTTTACTAGTCTCTATGGCGCGACAGTGGCCTTGTTTCCAGGTCTCACTTACCTGTTCGAATCGTTTCTATATTTAGTGATATTTTTCATGATAGTTTGGCTTTACGCGCGGATTCGGTTCAAAGAATCAGACGGTGTGATGCTGCCTTTAACTGACAATAAGAACTTGGAAACGGGCCTCCTGGACAAGTCGCCACATTCTGGTTCAGAGGATGGCAAATAAACCAGTGTACCTCCCCCCTCCCCCTCCGCACAATCACACCCACAGCAAGTTCCTTCTAGCGTCTAGAGGTGGCATTAAGATCAGTGGTAGAGTGATCACACATGGGGTGCGATGGGTCGATAGTCTTCGATGGACTCAGGTTTCACAATACAGTACCCCATAACTGTTTCAGCAAAGGTCATGGTATGTATTGTCCGGTTTAAAGGAAAGTGCGTATTCAAGTCGGTAGGAATTGCCCATGTGGCGGCAGCAAGATTCCTCTTTTCCTCTCTATCGACAAAATGTCAAAATAATCAAATCCCTAATTTAAAATGTATATATGTTTATTAAATTATTGAATGGAAATTGAAAAGTACAGAGACAAATTTCCAAACATTTCTATATTGTTCTACAAATTTTCGTCAGACTAATTAAAGAAATCATTTTCTATTATTGTTGCGCTCAACTTGCTCCAGAAATAAATGTATCGCTATGAAGGTGTGCAACTTTCAACATGTCGTCAAAGTGTGTATTGTGGGGTGGGGGTGGCTGGATCGGTGGGCGGTCCGTCAAGGCGTGTGCGTGTGCTTGTTGTGTTGTGTTGTGTTGTGTTGTGTTGTGTTGAGGGTACATTTGTATGACATTGTTTTCTTTTCTGGAAACACTCATCTTCAAAAGAATAGAGCATTTCTAACGGTTAAAGTTCTATATGCAATACCTTTTTGTTTGTTTATAATATCTGTTTTTGTGTACATTGTGTTTATGGTAGTGTTAATATTTGTAGTAGCTCACACGTCATTTTACTTCATAATATACATGTTTTCGTACATACGAAATTAATGAGGGATTGGGGTAGGCGACAAAATAAAGTTAGAACTCCTAAATAGGCCTCGGTGGTGCAGTTCGTAAGTCATCGTGTTTGAGGCTAATAGGTTCTGGGTTCGTGTCTAACAAGAGCGCGTTGAAATTAAGTCAGAAATGTCCACATCTTTGAAATGGTGTTATTTTATTAGTATAACATAACTTGGTATTTTAGATTTTAAAAAGAAACACCAGAAACAAGACAAAAACTAAAATCGTTAATTAAATAATATGGACGTTGCAGAATGAGTCATAAAACAACAATTAATTATGTTAAAAAAACCCTTAAGAGCTAGGGTTAAGACACGTTTAGTACGACAAACAGTGCAAAGCTTTTTCATAAAGCAATTATTTAAAACATTCATAATTACGACTTTATAAACGTGAAACATGCTGTCTTAAGATTGGTTTTCACAGTGCAACTTGTAGCAACGGTCGGTAGGAAACGGACTAATTATATAATGAAAAATGTCTTAACTCAGGGTTTCAGAACCTGGGATAAACCCTTATAATGGGTGTGTGCGAGTGTCTGTACATGCATGACATCTTCAGGAGCAAAAGCTGTATAATGAGCGTATACACACAAAATATTACATGTGTCATATCCTACAAGTTACCTACAAAGCATGACATATTTTGGATGTTGTACACAGAATCGGTTTATCCTAGTAGCACATGTAGCATGTGCTACGGTTCCCGCGCTCACAAGACCCAGCGGTGAGGTGTACATTTATTTTCCTCAGGTAATTTTTTCCCTCTCTCCGAGGGGCAAAATATTATATCCTGGGAAAGGGGACCCGCTGTTATTTGTGCTACAGGCCCCGCCAATTCAATAATAAAAACACTAAAATTGACTGTGTTGCCACTGACAGTGACACACAGTCTCAAACTGAGATCGACGGCCATGCTGACGGCAACTGACCGAGAACCTATTGTTTATATGGGGAAGTTATTAATCACTCTACAAGACACGACATGACTCGACACACCGAAATTCAGAAAATTACAAACAAATCGTAAAACTTAATAAATAGCAAAATGTGCTTAAATTAGAAGATCATTTTGAGTTTAAATCCCTCGCCGCATAGCTCCTGTTCTCTCCCATCACCCCACACCGTTACAGAACTTAAATTACAGTCCGTCCCACCATTCTATTAAAATGTTTTTTGTAAATAATTTCAATTTGGTTTGACGTAAGAAAAAAAAAAGTAAAAGTGTTTTGGAAATAACAAAGAAATACAATTTGTGTGTGCAATTTACAAATCAATCGGCTCGGAAATAAATAACTTGTAGTAAATTACATAGTATGAAAAAATGCGATCCCTGTGTGACGGACTATAGTTACTCTATCGTCATGAAACAAGACTTCAAGTAGCGCAACGTCATTGTACTATAGCCTTTGCCATCAACCATCTGATTAAAATGACCTCTACTGGTCCACCAGTGGAGCTAATTGTGCCATCAAGGAATGCTGTTTTCTTACTGTGGTATGTACTGCAATTTATATCTTTCTTAGCCGATAGTTTTCTAAATTGCACACAAACATTGTGTGTTGTTTTTATTTTATTTCCAAAACACTTACTTTTCTTCTAACGGCAAATTAAACAGAAATTATTTACAAAACAACAACAACAACGTTCATCGAGGATGGAAAGTATTATAGTCTGACCCACTACTAAATCATCGATTACATGAACTAACTTTGTAAAATATATTCTAAACGCTATTAAAGTCTCACTGTGAGAACACGCCATTAAATAAAATAAATAACATGAACCAATGTTTTTAAAAAGAAGAGAAGTAGAAGAAGACATTGTTAGTAGCAAATACGTTGACGTTGACGACGTCAGCCACGACTCACTTGCAGAGGCAAATGCCGTCCTTGAGCCACTTGTGCAGGTCAGCCTGGTGACTGCTGGCCTAAAATGGAAGGAGAGGTCTACACACCGCACACAGGAGGTGCCACACATGTAGGGTACACAACAGGTGTCAAAAGGTCAGGACATCACTCACGTTGTGGATTTTACACACTGACGTCTACGACAAAATCTTGAATATATATATATATATATATATATATATATATATATATATATATATATATATATATAACTGAACCGCAAAAGAATCGTCATTTTCTCCAATGCTAATATAAAAATTAAGAAATAATTACTCTTTCATTAGGTTTATTTAAGAAACGCATCTCCCCTCCCGTTGGACGATTCGCCGAAACGCACACTCAAAAAATAACGTGGGTCGAAGATGCAGTCATTTCTTGGAAATCTCAAAATGCTCGTGCACTTCGTGGTAGGTATGGGTATAACTGCAAACTTCGATTGCTAGCCTGTCATTTGTCATTTCGATATAAACGTCATGCCACGATTATCAAGAAACCAGCGAGAACAAGCTATTGGAAGAATAAGAGCCGAACAGAGTGCGCAGATCGTTGCAAATACTTATAACGTCAACGTCAGGACTATCTACCGTCTGCAACATCGGTACAACACCACCAACACCACCAACGACCGCCCGCGCAGTGGTCATCCCCGAGTCACCACACCACGTCAAGATCGCTTTATTGTGCGCCAACGTCTGCAAGAGCGCTTCACCACGACCACTGAGACGGCTCGCCATACCATTGGAACACAGCAACGACCCATCAGTGCCGACACGTTCCGTCGCCATTTGGCCTCCAACAATAGCCATTGTCGACGTCTTGCTCGGGTGCCTATTCTTACAAACAGTCATCGACAGGAACGACTGCAATGGGCCACAGCTCGTCAACATTGCCGCTATCAGCAATGTAGAATAGTCCTCTTCTCAGATGAAAGTCGGGTACGGGTCTGGCGAAAAAGAGGTGAACGGTACGCAGATGCATGTGTGATGGAGAGAGACCCGTGGGGTGGGAAAAGCATCATGGTTTGGGGAGCCATCGGGATCAACCATAAAGCTGGACCTGTGGTCTTTCAGAATATTGGCCCAGGTCGAGGTAATGGCGTCACGGCTTTGCGATATATCGACCAAGTCCTTCGAACTCGCATTGTTCCCTATTTCGGCCGTCGCCAGAATCACATGTTACAGCAGGACAATGCCCGCGCCCACACTGCCAGAGTCACCAGGGACGTTCTACAGCAGCACAACATCAGAACCATGCCATGGCCTGCCCTCAGTCCGGATTTGAATCCAATAGAGCACCTGTGGGACGAAGTCCAAAGAAGACTGCAGCAGATCTGGATGTAGCTTTCCTCTGGATATGGGCCGCGATTCCAATGGCCTTTATCAACCGCCTTATTCACTCCATGTACAGGAGATGTGCGTCTGTGTTTAACGCTCGTGGAAGCCACACGAGGTATTGACTTGCAACGACCCAACTGACGCCTGCGATGTTAAATGCCCTTCTGAGAACTATGAGGAAACATTCCCCAGCCTCTGTTGCAGAAGTGTGCAAAAAATTAACTCTCACCGATGTTTCCACTCATGTATTCGTACATTTGAAAAATAAACATACTAATACTTAAAATCCAACTGACGTTTCTTTTGCGTTTCAGTATATATATATATATATATATATATATATATATATATATATATATATATATATATATATATACACACACACATGTATATGAATAAAATATATTGTGATAACATTGAATTAAATGCTTGTACTAAGCCCTTCTCCTAAAAGCCACCACCAAAAACCTCATCATGTTTAATGCTAGGATCAGACTAGCAACTGTTAGCACAAAGTTGGACAACTTTCTGCTCTCACGACTTGTACGACTGTCCAGTTGCTAGTCTAAGCGCTCTTATAACTCGATTCTCGTCGTATACTTTATGCTGGCAGTTATTTGTCTGAGTCCAGCATTAGTTTATTGAAATATTTCAAACTTCAGTATTTATTTATTTATTTATTTTATTTTATTTATATTATTTATTTATTTTATATATTTATATATTTATTTATTTATTTATTTTATTTATTTATTTATAGCAATGGTATCTAAATAACACTTTTATAAAAGCAATCTGTAAGATATGAAAACAAAATAATGAATGTAAAAGGATCTAAAAATACGGAGATGAAAGTCGGGTGTAGTTAAAGGAACATACAGCAGTTTCGTGAATTCCTTCAACAATTGCGTTGATCCACACTCGGATTGCTTCGGGTGTTCCCGCCGCCTCTTCTTTGTCGTAATTCTATAAGAAAACAAAAACAACGAAATATTATTTTTAAAAGGTTGTTCTTTTATTTTAAATTATTTATTTCATGAATTATCACATTTACAGATCACACTATATAGCCTATCCATGTGACGTGGCTATACAACGGATTAATAATTACATGGACATATTACAATAATAATAATACATATGAAAGCAAAGGCATATGCATGCATTATGTGTCTTGTAGCATTATGTGACATATATTTATATATATTTATATATTATATTTATATATTATATTATATAGTATATAGTATTATTGATCACGCTCACATGCACACAGTCAAATGATTATAAAAATACGCTGCATATTGAGCTATGTTATT
Organism: Gigantopelta aegis; assembly: GCF_016097555.1. Taxonomy (NCBI): domain Eukaryota; kingdom Metazoa; phylum Mollusca; class Gastropoda; order Neomphalida; family Peltospiridae; genus Gigantopelta; species Gigantopelta aegis. The sequence goes on from NC_054707.1 coordinate 22,089,598, forward strand.
ATTATTTTTTTTTTAAAGTCAGTTTGTGACTCTTACAAACATTACAATCACAACAAAAAATGGAATATGCGGGAAATAGTTTTCTCCAGAAAGAAACTGAAGTACCATTATTTATTAAGTTCCAGTTAATTACCAACGAGTAGGCCTACTGTCGAAGATAATTTGGTCTGGGAGGGCCACAATGAATAGGGTTTTAAAAAAAAATGTATATGTAAATATATTAGCAGGGTCAATGCTTCCCTGTTAAACATTTGAAACGTAACAGTTTGCATTTTGAGACATTGTTTAATACTGAGATGGACAGACGTGGCGCTCAGACGCAGACATGTCGGAGCACGGGGGGGGGGGGGGGGGGGGGGGGGGTGGGGGGGGGGGGGGGGGGGGGGGGGGGGGGGGGGGGGGGGGGGGGGGGGGGGGGGGGGGGGGGGGGGTGGGGGGCTTGGGGGGGCTCTAGCCCCTCCCCCCAAAAACTAAATTCTGAATCAAAAATATTATTGGAAGTAAATTGATAAGGCAGAGAAGAATTTTATTTGTGCAATGCAGGAAATTGCATTTCAGGACATCTAGTTTTCAACATTTTACGGGAAGTGTACCCCCGAATCCCCGAACCCCCTATAATCTTTGCTTTGAGTTTGGTCTCGGTCAACCCCCCTTCCAATAATGTCTACTTGCTTCTGCCGTGCCTGATATGGCCTTGACCTGAACAGCGGACCACGTACCTTTAACTGTAGGCTAATACTATATATATATATATATATATCTATATATATATATATATATATATATATATATATATATATATATATGGTGCCAGACAGAATTGCAATATCCTATGTACGTGTACTTACATTTTCCATCTTCTTCTCGATCTCATAGCCGAGACCAGACTTTGACGCTCGCACTTTTTCAGTCATAGTGGATGTTTGGGGAGATGGATAACTACTAGAAGGGAAACACACCTGAAAGAAAATTCTTACATTAGTATAGTTAACAAAGACACTTTACAGGCGCGTATACATGGATTTTAGCAGGATGGATTTAAATGGTTAGACCGAATTGAAGATCGACCATACCCGGTACCTCAAAAGTGACCTGTCCACAAGCCTACATCCCGCACTTCGTATTGCAAAGAGAGTATATATATACAGTTGTGTTTGTTTTTTTGTTTTGTTTTTGTTGTTTTTTTGTTGTTTTTTTGTTGTTGTTTTTGTGTTTGCAGGGTCGTGTCTAGCTTGGTAGCAGGGGTGCAGAATCTACAGACGCCGTATAAAAATATTTACGTACAGATGCCCCGATTGTTTATTTTTACTGCCACACCCACCAGTTATTTTGGCCTAGATAAGGTCCTAATATGTTTACTTCCCTGAACAGAACCGACGTACTAGCAAAGCCAATTAATCGTAAGGCCCGTTTTCCACATTTTTGTTTTTTTGGCGCAGTGCGGGCGCGATACGTGAAAGAAACAGAAGGAAAGTAAAGTAAAGTTTGTTTTATTTAACAACGCCACTAAAGCACATTGATTTTTTGTTATCTTATCATCGGCTGTTGGACGTCAAACATATGGTCATTCTGACACTGTTTTTTTTTAGAGGAAACCGGCTGTCGCCACATAGGCTACTCTTTTACGACAGGCAGCAAGGGGTCTTTTATTTGCGCTTCCCACAGACAGGATAGCACAAACTATGGCCTTTGTTGAACCAGTTATGGACCATACTGGTCCTTGCGGAGCACTCACTCAGGGTTTAGAATCGGTATCTGGATTAAAAATCCTATGCCTCGACTGGGATCTGAACCCAGTACCTACCAGCCTATAGACCGATAGCCTAACCACGATGACACCGAGGCCGAGGGATAAAACGGGAGATAACCAAAGTGATGATTTTCTGATGCATCCGTTTTTCGCGTACCACGCACGCGCGACATCAATAACCGCACACGAGGGAAACAGCCGTAATCGAGGATGTGATAAAAATAGAAAGTAGTATATTTTCTGCTATGACTTACTACAGGAACTCCAACTGAGGAATTTACTTGTTAGTGCAAACTGCATGGAGCTGCGTTTCGAGAAACGGTTGATAAATATACATTTGGCATCGGTTACACGCTGCTTGTACATTCCTGTCTTGCCCCATTGCTTAGTAGTGTAAATATATTTTCCTACACTGACAGACAAACTGACAGACGGGCGGATGTAGACAGGCACCGATAGACAGACACAAACAAACACTGACAGACAGACACAAACACACAGACAGACTAACAGACAGACACTGACATCCAATAGCCGATGTGTATTTTTGTGCTGGGGTTTCGTTAAACATTCATTCATTCTGACGGACATAGACAGACATTGACAGACAAACATTGACAGAGATACAAAGACACTGACAGACAGACACAGACACTGACAGACGGACGCAGACAAGCAATGACAGACACAAACAGACGGACACTGACATACAGATACTGACAGACAGCCACAAACAGCCACAGACAGACATACACTTTGACAGACAAATGCAGACACTGGCAGAAAGACGCAAACGGGCACCGACAGAGAGACACAAAGAGACACTGACAGACAGACGCAGACACTGATAGAAGGACTCTGACAGACAAACACACACGGACAGACACAAACAGACACTGACAGACAGACAGACAATGACAGACAGTTCTGGTTATGAGTAAATACATATACAAAGGTTGCACATATGAAGAAAACAACACTTGCCGCTAATCTGAAATAGCGTATGTGACAGTATCAGGTTTCTTCTTTAACATTCTAGGTCACGTGTGATAAATAAACGTAGACACTACAGTGATGAATAAACATATATTTATGAAAACAATATGGTAACGTTTTGATTAAATTTGATTTATTACTATGCAGTGCATGACAACTGCTAAAAAAATATTGTCTTTACATCCCCCCCCCCCCGCCCCCCTGAGAATTAATGGAATTTTTTCATCGTTTTTTTTTAGTTTATTAAAGAATTCAAGGAATTTTTCTCTTTAAACGACCTATTTGAGGATGAGTCAAAGCAATACATGAGTCAGGTGGTAGTAAATTGGATATTAAACGCGCCCACCTTGCACCTCTAGATGGGGGTGGAGCGAAAGAGGGAAAAATAACAGTGTTGATGATTCACAGAAAGCATACATAGTTATATTAAGAGAAGTAAAATAAAGTTTGTTTTATTTAACGACGTCACATTAAGAGAAGTGTACACTGTCCTAAAATATGTAGTTTGAAAAATGAAGGGTGGGGGTTGGAGTGGGGATGGGGGGGGGGGAGAGAGTTGTCTCCTTTCTCGTACCCTCCACTAATTATGGCTCTTGAACCACCTCAATTTTCCATTTTTATCCACTTAGTTTATAAACTTTACATCACTTAAAAGTATATTTAACATAAAGCATGCGATTCACTGTTGAACCATTATTATACACTAAGTTTACAAGTTTACACCAAACGCTGCAATTTGATACCACCAGCGGTATGATCAATTCTGTTTTACTTTCAGTGATTGGCCTAGCCGGCGTCGATAGACGTGTTACCAATAGGTACTCCCCTTCCTTATTCTAAAAACAATTATATGTACATTGTATGTTTCTTTATTAAAATTCCTCCAGATTTTAAGTTGTGTAGCTCAGTTAATAAACCTCAGTACTTCTAACACAATGCATCAAATGAAGTGTTTCTATAAAGTGTTAATATAAGAAACAGAAACGGAAAAAAATGTCTTACTTACGGTACGGAAATGTAGATCCGAAGATGTTAAGCCAGTATTCTTTAACAGTACGGAAATTACCTGTAAACTCCGAGATGTCACGTGACGAAGCAGCCCCATTCCTTATATAGACATGCCATGAACATGATCAGTTCCGTTAAACATTCTACAAAGAAGCGTGACTGCATTTAGCGAGCGAAGACAAGTGCGAGATGGGCTTCACTGCAGTGTTATGTGTAGATGTGTATCTTATCTAATTCCATCGGAAACGGTCATCGTGAAATATGTTAATTATAACCAGTGGATGGAATATTGTCTCAAGCAGAATGGAATGTTACTGTGCAGAGCTCTGGCCTGAGCGCAACGAGTCTCGAGTCGCAGAACCGACCATTCCCTTACCCCTCATTATTTCACTTTCCGACAGCAAATAGTTTGCGGGAGTTGGGGAGGTGTGGGGGTGTGTGTGTGTGGGGTGGGGGGGGGGGGGGGGTAACGGACACATGTACCAAATCGTCAAAAAGGCATTACAGTGGATGGGGAGGGGGGGGGGGACTTGAATATTTTTAGGGGTGAGGGTGGGGGTGGGTGGGTAAATGATCCACTACTGGTGGATCAACCCACTGGGTAATTTCTAATTGAAAATAGCAGAAATGTAAGCCTAAATGATTCTGGCTGAAATAAAATGTGCGGTCTCAAAGTTGCATAATGGCGACTGTATGAGCCAAAAGTGTTTATTGATTTTTGCTTCAAAATATAAACATATACTTTCAACTTTATGCTTTATAAAAATAACAAATAAAATAAACATAATAATTTAATTTACTACATGTAGTTGCTATTTTTTTTTAATGGAGAATCTTTGGAGAACGACAAAAGGAACTGGACGAGCTGAGGCGAACACTGTTACGTTACATTATTTTTGTTTGTTTGATTTGTTTAACGACACCACTGAAGCACATTGATTTATTAATCATCGGCTATTGGATGTGAAACATATGACCATTTGAACACAGCCATAGAGAGGAAACCCGCTACCTTTTTCCATTGACAATGACAATGGCAAAGAGATTTTACGTGCACATTCAGAGCAAGCTGTTGTAGCACACGCCTATCCTGGGTAAAGGGACCGGCCTTGGCCGGTTCCCTCTGTCCAGGACAGAAAAGGGAACGCCTGCACTGGCAAGTGCAAGGGAGCACCAGCAGTCCAATGTTGGTGACAGGTTGGGGGAGGTTTGTAGAGAGGGAACGCCTGCACTGGCAAGTGCAAGGGAGCACCAGCAGTCCAATGTATTTGGTGCTATGGAATTTTGAAAGTCCCGTAGGATTATGTCAAAGAGGAAGAGGTGCGCGTTTTACATGAAGGAAATTTGGCGCAATTTTGATGGCCGTTCTAATTAAAATAGTGAAGAGAGCCAGTAGGTTTTGCTTTTAGTATTCCGAAAGTGGCTCTTTATTATGACCGTCTTGGTGCTGTAGGGTGTCTCCCTAGGTTGCCCATAGGGCCCTGATCGTGGCATGACAACCCAGGAGACTCGAGCAATTGTGTATGTTGGACGAGGTAGAGGCGGTGATGGAGAGCTTGATGTTGGATGCTGTTGCCGTGGAGGTGGAGTAGGTTCGTCCGTTTTGCCCAAGATCCTGCCAGCGCCAAGGAAAGTTTTATTTTGGGTTTGGCGGAAGGGGCTGGTATTCTTTTGTCCAGTCCCTTCTGGGTGCAGTGCAGTGGTGTATTCGGAGCCGGTTTCTTTTGTCCGACTCCTTATTGGAGTACGTGCTGGGCCATTATTTTGGTTTTATGTATGGACGGGTGCATTGTTATCATTAGTCAATGCACCCTATGATATGTTGAGTGCATGCTGTGTTTGTGTTTGCCTATATTTTATGTTATGGTTGTTCCTACTGCATTGAGTCCTTATTCTATGTTTCCAACGGCTGATCAAAGCCACCCATCCCCCCCCCCCCCCACTCCTTGAATTGCATAGTGAATGCAAGGAGGTGGGGGGGGGGGGGGTGTATTAGTTATTCTAGCTATCTAATTTGAAGGGGATTTCTCTTATAGTATGAGTGTAGTTTAAAAAAGCCTAGTGCTTTGCATATGATAATGTTTGGTAGTAGGTACAATTCATTCACAACATTCACACGAGTATTGATAGGTATGCCTCCCAGTCCCCCCCCCCCCAGTCCCCCCCCCCACACCAGGGGATTATGGGTATCTAGTTACTTAGATAGTTGGTTAGCTAATCTTACTTGTATCTTGTTTTCTTAATGGCAGTCTTCTGATCTGTTGTAGTGACTATTACTCACCTTGGTCTGCTGTGGAGGAAGTTGTATCTACTACCATACATACGTATAAGTGCATAATAACATTTTAATATTTTATTTACATTGTATGTACAGTTCTGGTCGTTGGTTGGTTTTAGTCGGTCAACTGATGGTTCTGGAAAAGAGATGGTATAAATTAGTTGGTTCTATTTTGGTTAAGAGTTTTTAGTGACCCTGGTTGGTCCTCTGGTTGACCACATAGTGGGGTATTTTTATTTATTAATTTATAGCATACATCTTTAATTAGATATAACCCGACAATCTCCCATTGAAATGTGGTAGCTTATTTTACTATTATAGAATTAGTACTATAACTGGTTAATCTGTCCTCTTCAGAGGGTGGTTGGTGGCAGTATGTTAATTTTATTTAGCTGAGTGGTTAATATTTCCTTATTTATTTTCCCTATTTTTATTTATATATCTTACTGTCTGGTGTTCAACCACTGGTTTGGAATGCTAATCGTGGTCATGGTGGCAATTCCGTTCCCAGTGGCTAAATGGGTGACGGTTGTTATAACTTAGGTTTGGTAGATTGTACTATTAGTAGCAAGGGATCTTTTATATGCACCATCCCACAGACAGGATAGCACATTCCACGGCATTTGATATACCAGTCGTGGTGCACTGGCTAGAAAGAGAAATAGCTCAATGGGCCCACCGACAGGGATCGATCCTAGACCGACCTCGCATCAAGCGAGCGCTTTATCACTAGGCTACGTCAGGAGGATGTTGCCGACACGTCTGCTATCTTTATACAACTCATCTATTTCTAACAGCCATATCTACCTGCCCGACAACCAACTTGCCAGATTGTGTGGATTCGCCCATCTCAAAGAATGAGTTACGACGTGATTAAGACATGGATTTAGGCCATCTTGTCACTGTAAAATAGTGTTATTATATTATGTTCCTGATATGCCGTTGTGTAACTGTTTACATGATATGCAGGTTACATATATGGATGTCAAACATTTGGTAATTTTGACATAGTCTTGGAGAGTAAACCCGCTACATTTTTTTCTCTCCATTAGTAACAAGTGATATGTTACAAGCACCGTCCCACAGGCAGGATAACACATGCCACGGCCTTTAATATACCAGTCGTGGTGCATGGGCTAGAACGAGAAATAGCCTAATGGGCCCAGCGACGGAGGTTGATCATAGGCCGACCGCGCATCAGCCAAACGCTAAATACCGCTGGACTCCGTCCTGCCCACCAACGTAAATAAGACATCAAATCCGTATGAGATAGTGCACTGAGGTGATTTAGGTATGAACATGCACTAATAACAATCTGATTGATCAAGCTGCATACAACAATGACAAAAACAATGACAATGAATTTATTCTCATAAACTGTAGGATTACAGCATAGAGAAGAATGAAATACACACACACACACACAGACAGACACACATACATACATACATACATACATACATACATACATACATACATACATACATACATACATACATACATACATACATACATACATATATATATATATATATATATATATATACAAATAAAAAACCGTTACAGCAGGTGTATCTCATTGTTTATTAAAGGAGCTCAATCACGGATTTAGTGGGCCTTGTTTCTCTAAATATGCATTATAAATGGAAATTACATTCATTTGGAATACCAAACCTAGTTACTATATGATCCAAAACATTTTAATTGAACTACGATCAAGGGAATTCCAAGACACGCTTCATTTTTAAAGTCATAAAAATACGGAAAAACAGACTCGTAGTGATGAGGCTATATATACGACAACCGTATAATGTATTTGTGGATTTTATATACACGATCGCCATGTATAGAGACTTGGCAAATGAGGGCCGGCTATATATACTCTTCAAAAAAAGAAACGCAAAAGGGTACAAATGGGTTATAACTCCGATTTTATGTTTCCTACCGGTTCATGCTTTGTGAATATAAGGTCATTGCATGTCCCAAACACATTCCCACGGTTACATTCGATAAAACGCAGCTACTGTACAATAAAGTTCCAAAATGTGAATATTCGCAAAAACGCAGCCACGTGCAAACCATGTCACCACTGCACGTGCGTTGTCTGCACGTGCAACATGAACACCAACAGTATAAAAGTGCAGGGTGTTCACTTGCCTGGCCTCTGTATCTGGCCGACAGTTGACAATCCAGGACATGCCACGTCTCAGTGAACCGCAGAGAAACAATGCCATCGGCCGACTAGACGCAGGCGAATCCAGAACGGCCGTTGCCAGGGCATTCCATGTGTCCCCAAGCACCATCTCCAGACTGTGGGACCGTTACCAGCAACATGGATCAACACGTGACCTCCCTAGATCCGGTCGACCACGGGTCACTACCCCCGGGCAGGACCGCTACATCCGGGTACGCCACCTTCGGGAACGATTGACTACTGCCACCTCCACAGCCGCAGCAATACCAGGTTTGCGCAGGATATCCGACCAGACCGTACGGAACCGCCTACGTGAGGTAGGAATTCGTGCCAGACGTCCAGTTCGAGGTGTTATCTTAACACCACAACACCGTCGACTCCGACTGCAGTGGTGCCAGATTCATCGACAATGGCCTCAACTGCGATGGAGACAGGTGTGGTTCAGTGACGAGTCCCGATTTCTGCTCCGACGTCATGATGGAAGATGTCGCGTGTATAGGCGTCGTGGTGAACGTTATGCGGCAAACTGCGTGCAGGAAGTGGACAGATTCGGCGGGGGTAGTGTCATGGTGTGGGCAGCCATCTCACACACTGGCAGAACTGACCTGGTCCACGTGCAGGGCAACCTGAATGCACAGGGCTACATTGACCAGATCCTCCGGCCACACATCGTTCCAGTTATGGCCAACGCCAACGCAGTGTTCCAACATGACAACGCCAGGCCTCACACAGCACGTCTCACAACGGCTTTCCTACAGAACAACAACATTAATGTCCTTCCTTGGCCATCGATATCACCGGATTTGAACCCAATTGAGCATCTATGGGACGAGTTGGACCGAACCCTCCGACAGCGACAACCACAGCCCCAGACCCTGCCCGAGCTGGCAGCAGCCTTGCAGGCCGAGTGGGCCACCATCCCCCGGGACGTCATCCGTACTCTGGTTGCTTCAATGGGCAGGCGGTGCCAGGCAGTTGTCAACACACGCGGAGGCCACACCCGGTATTGACTCCAGATGACCTTGACCTTGGTGGTGTGTCCTATCACTTACTCACAATGGACTAGAGTGAATTGTGAACAATCCTGCAACATTTGGTAATTATCGGACTCACCATTCAATAATTAAATCAATTCTCCAAATGTTACGACAATGTGGTTTTGCGTTTCTTCTTTTGAAGAGTATACATGGCAAATAATAAAAAATATATTATTCCATGACGAAAATAACCGCGAATACGCTGAAATAAAATAATAAACAGTCGGAACATGAACTCACCATTTATTATTATTATTATTATTAGGCGCGTGTGCAAATTATTTTGACTGGTTTGCAAAGTGGTATTTCTGTTTTAATGTATAACATAAAAAACACAGTGTACTGTTGCATGTTTTGTCGTCAAAAGGTTGGCTACTTATTACTTAACCCAGTTGAATCCAGTTTTACGTGCAGGGACAAGTTCAGCCTGCCGTTTGTGCGCGTGTGCGCGCACGTTAATCTTGCATTTTTATAGCCAAAACTCCTCCAGATAAAACACCGCCCCTCCACCCCAAAAAGGTAGTAGTAGGCTAATAATAGTAGTAGTAGTAGTAGTAGTAGTAGTAGTAGTAGTAGTAGTAGTAGTAGTAGTAGTAGTAGTAGTAGTAGTAGTAGTAGTAGTAATAATAATAATTGTGTATTATTATTATTATTATTATTATTACTACTACATGTTTTATAATGTTGGTAAAATCAAGTCGCGGTGGGGTTGGGTGGGTGGGGGTGGTTGTTACAGAAACGTTACATAAATTTAGAGGGGGGCCCGGGAGTGGTCTAAGCTTTAGTAGTAGCCTATAAAAAAAAATATTTTGAGATTTAATGGCCCTTGCAATTTTGAGCATTTGAAATGTGACTAAATACAGCAAAATAACCTTTTTGTCATATTTATTTACGATAAAATTAACTTTTTTACAAAATTTACGTAAGCAGCCTCAAAATTGAAATCAGTGAAAAATTATTAAGTTCAAGCCCTGTTGTTAGTTTGTGTACTGTCCGTAGTTAGTTTCATTTTCAGTTAATCTACCTCAGCCGATGATAATTTGTAATTGTTATTTTTATTTATTTATTTCATCATCATCATCATCATCATCATCATCATCGTCATTATTACTATTATTGTTATTATTTTTTATTTATTTATTTTTTATTTATTAATTAATTAATTTATTTATTTATTATAATTTAATTTTTTGTTAGTACTGTAGGGACAATATGACGCTATTCATATATCTATGGAAAACGTACACAAAAGGGTCCGCTAAATTCATATACTCCCTCGCCCCGTCCCCTGTTCAGAAAATGCACTGTTCGTACAGTACTTAGTATGTATTCCTCCTGTTCCAGATGGTTCGGTAATATGGATCAATCCAACACATGTACTTATTTACCGCCTATATACATTTTTGCTGTGAATATAGCCAGCCCTCGTTAGTGGGGGCTATAGACATGGCCTTCGTATATATAGTCACCTCGTATATAAACACCGTCTAGTCAGAGTATTCTTTAAAAATGTAACAACTCCTATCCCAAGTCAGCTGTTATGGCATATTTTGTATAATAATGAATTTGACAAGGTAGAAAATGACAGTGTTTGTGATCCAGATGTTTAGAGTTTTTCGCGTATGACTAACGATAAATTTACCTATAGATGCAAAGGCCTAACTAGTCGGGATTGTCGACGTTTAACATGCTTCTTTTACTAAAATAAATTAATGTATAAGCTTAATGAAAATATATTTGATATTTAATTACAATCGTTAAAAAGTCTCTCTTAGTCGATAATATCTTAAACATTGTAGCAAACTCAGGAATGTCCCTTTAATAACTTATTTCATTGGTTTTTTTCTTTCTATTTACCCTACGTCACAGAGGACGGTCAAGCGTTCTCGTTACACGAGCTTGGTAAATCGTTTTGGCACTGCGGTTATTCGGGGAATGCCCGTCACGTGACTCAAAATAATACGTCACACCTCTGCTCTCCAAATAGCCGTTATTTTTCTCAGAATTATGGACCGTACCCATAATTCAATTTTTTTTAAAAATAAAATATCAATAATAAGTGTGATATGGTGGTTATGTAGATGGTTCAATAAAGTACTTTTAGGTACAAATCAAATGTATATATTGTCATAAAATGTTTTGTTGGGTCAATAATTAGGTCAACCATCCGTGACAGAGTGCGTTTAACACTCAAAAAGGCACGATTATCTCATTTTACTTTGGTGTTCAACAGGTAAAATCTGGTCTAGACTGGTGTTGGTTTGGACAGAGTCCACTGTACGTAAAAATGGCGAAATATATTTTGGCAATTGCACCTGTGACAGTGTCTATATTATAATTTGATTCTATAAGCTCTTAAAACTCTTTTTATTGTTTGTCAAAGGCGTATAAAACAATAAGTAAAATCTAGTATCAACCAATACATCATTATGCGATCTCTTACCACCCACTAATACAATCAATCAATCAACCAGTCAATCAATCAATCAATCAATCAATCAATCAATCACTTAATCAATCACTTAATCAATCAACCAAGCAACCAGTCAGTCAGTCAGTCAAACAATCATTCATTCAATCAACAAATCAATCAATCAATCAATCAATCATTTCCATATATGAATTATACATACATACATACACATACAACAGCAAGAAAAGAAAAACAAGACATATGTTATAATGGTTACAATATCCTAGCACAATTATAATTTATATACTAGTAACAATATTTAACAAGTGACAATGTCATTAGGTAGGAGGTCTAGCAACTGAAAGTAGAAGACGTCTTTGTTGCAACATCTCATAGCAATACTGCCCTATTATTGGGGCAATAATGTGCTGGGCAGAGAAGTAGAAAGAATAGTTTTTCAGTGTCTATTAATTGCGTAAATGTTGGGTTTAGTTGGTATAGTTTTTTTTATGTAGTAGCCTATAGTTCTGCGTTTTGTAAGGCCTTGACATTTTATTAAAAAGTGTAATTCATCTTCAACAGCAGAGTTGCAAAAGTTGCATATCCTTTTGTATCCTACCAATTTCTATTTTCAGTCGGTGTACACATATCCTTCTTTTTTTTAATGGCTTGTCGGAAGTTTGAATTTTTTTAGTTTGTCGAGGTACGTTGCACGTTTGTAGGGGCGGTCAATAATTTTAGAGTAAAGTAGGCCTAGTTTCTTTGATGTGAATTTTGTGTGCTTATAGTACTGCTGGTGAGATCTGTGTAGCTATGTTGAGATATGATTTTTAAAATGTATCCCCTTTGTAACCATGGCCTTTAGCAGAGCAGTATCAATCTCGTTTTTGTCACACATGTTGAAATAGTTGTGCCAGCGTGTTCTTTTGGCGTCTAACCCTTTGCTGTATTGTACAGCATCGATAAGAATTTTTCTGAATTCACATAGATTTCCCAAAGGTTACTGAAACTTGGATCATGCGATAAAAAGAATAACACTTCGACGGATGTGTGAATAATCTTACAAAATGCGATGCAACGTTTTATGTTTATCAGCGTTAAGATTATCTTAAGTGCATAAAGTAGTTATATGTGCACTTAAAGTGATCTTAGTGCTAAGATTGCATCCTGGACAGTAAAGTGGGATACGTTTTAAACTTTTTATCTTATTTGCAGTAAAATGGGCATATGCCGTGAATTAGACTTTTAAGCAAAAGTTAGTTTGTTTTGTTTAACGACATCACTAGAGCACATTGATTTATTAATTATCGGCTATTGGATGTCAAACATTAGGTAATTCTGACATATCGAGAGGAAACACGCCACATTTTTTTCATTAGTAGCAAGGGATCTTTTATATGCACCATCCCACAGACAAGATAGCACATACCACGGCCTTTGGTATATCAGTCGTGGTGCACTGGATGAAAAGAGAAATTGCCCAATGGACCCACCGACGTTGATCGATCCTATAGACACCGCGCATTAGCCAAACTCTTTACAACTGGGATACGTCATGTCCCTCAACTTGAGCAGGATAACACCGGTGTTTTAAGACAGTAACCGGTTATTTTATTATTTACTCTGCAATCCTATATAATACTAAACATAAATTAAACGGTGAGCCTATTGGGCTATTTCACGTCCCAGCCAGTCCTCCACAACTGGTGTAACAAGGGCAATGGTATGTACTGTTTGTGGGATGCTGCATATAAAAGATCTTTGCTGCTAATCAGAATGAGTAGACTAAATACGGAGCAGCAGCGGGTTTCGTCTCTCATTATCTATGTTGCCCCCACTTGTCTGAGGGCATATAAGCATAATTAATGTATTGAGTGCT